>NW_027500996.1:0-50853 GCF_021521415.1 Bidens hawaiensis | reverse complement strand
TTCGGAGCTTAAATGAGCTAATTCAGAGTCATCCAAATAAAGATTAAGCAAGTCTCGAAAAGATGAAATCATATAGAAGCATATATGGATGGTTAAGAAGGATTCGATAATGGTTTGGATGAGAAACCCAAACCCGATGCGAAAACTGAATAAGACGGGTCAACAGGAAAGTGTCATTTAGTAAAACAGGCATATCTTAGCCTAGAAAATGAGTTACGGGACCTATAATATATAAATTTTGGGCTTCTCAACTAGAGGAATCTAATTCTTGGGTTATCTTACTTGGTGCTATGTGAATTGAGGGTGAAACGTCCTTCGCGCTACGCGAAGGACATAAAAACGGGAAAAAAATCCCTAATCGTTGATATAATCTATTTTCATCCCCCATTCGAGATATCATTTATTCCAGAAGCTGGAGAAGAACCCTAGGATGATTATGCAGCATCCCGAAGCCCTCGGTTCGTCTAAGCATTACATGCTTCCATCCTTTCATCATATACACGAATTCTTCGTGATGTCAATGTCAGCATAAAACCATTGTGATCATCTTAGGCTAGGGTTTTGTGTAAATTGAATTTGATCAGATTTTATGTGCTTTATTTTTTAGGACTTGGTTGAATATATTATTTAATCTTGTTTGATTTATCAATTAATTGTTTAAACAATTTGTGTTTTTGATTATCAAATCTTGCATCAACTATTCGGTTGTGTTCATCAACATTTAGAACTAGGTTCTTTTGTTATTGATCCATTAATCGTTAGTCATTGTAGTATAACTGGTTTTCATAATATAAAACTAGTAATTGAGTAGATCGTGTTCAATTGTGTTAACAATTCAGATAGGGTTTCGTTTGTCATCACAACCAAACTACCAGGTTTGGTAATTACTACGCAATTAATTTAACAAAATTCGTGATTAGTTGTTATCGCATTACCTAAACCTGAAGTGAATCACCTTTGTCTCATAATTGTTTACAATCTTTAAAGTAATTGTGTTTTCAATCATTTCTTAAAATTGTTTAACAACGTCTGTCCGTTTAGTTTAGTAATTAATAAAAATATGTGTTTTACTTTCACTTTCCATTGATTTCCTATGGAGACGACCTTACTTACCCATACTAGTTATAGGTATTTAAGTGAATTAATATACTTATTTTTAATTAGAGCATGACATCTACATCAAACTGTCACACCCTCAAATTTCGAGTAACGGAGTTTTACCGCGAGACGTGTGACATACTAGGATCTAGCTCACTTGTTATACCAAACAATCAAACTTAAAATATTCAAACATTTATATAAGTCTCATTCGAACATGAGAAAAAAAATCCAAACCAAACAAGTTAAAAGTGTTGCGGAAGCATTAAAGTAACAGTTTAAAAATAATAAACCATGTGTTTAAACACGCACAACCCATCAAATGTAAATAATTTGAAATAAAAGTTCATGCGACAAGTGAGACACCAGACACGTGCAATGCACCCCACTCGTTAGCACATCTAGCAACCTGGACAAATATAAATACTCAAGGGTCAACACAAGGTTGGTGAGTTCATAAGTTGTAATAAAAAGTAGTATGCATAGTATATGTAGTATATGTAGCATTAGTAGTGTAAGTGGATTTATCACTTTTCAAATATACCAGTGTAGTTAACCCATTTACAAGCTACTAAACGTTTGAACCGAAACTGACTGTATGTATGCCTTCTTACAAGGTCTATCACAAAACACTGGCGGCAAATATGTTAGGACAAATTACACCCGTCGGACCATCTATCAAGTTATAGCAGGTGGGGTTTGTCGAACCCAGTAGTACTACTTAAATTTCCCCGCTATCCCATCTTAACGGTTCAAGGTATGTAAGGATTTTATTAATATGAGAGCATCTAGTCAACACTTGTGATATATAAAAAATTACATAAATCTAAAAGTAAGTTGTTGCATTTTCCTCCAAAAAAACCAGTATGTTCGTGTTTTCTACCCGAAAACAAGTATAGGAAAATGTTTTGTTTCAATCTAGAAAACAAGGAAATGTTTTCTGTTTTCAATCCAGAAAACAAGTAACAAAAATGTTTTGTGTTTTCAATCAAGAAAGAAAGTAAGGAAAATGTGTTTGTGTTTTCAATCCAGAAAACAAGTATACGAAAGTAGTGTTTTGTGTTTTCTCTATAGAAAACAAATAGGAAAAAGCATGAACTCACCTGGTGTCGCGTCAATAGACTTTTCTCAAGCCAAATGAATGAACTTGACTCCTTATCTGTTACCTAGTGTAAGTTTTTAAGTGATGTGAGTGTGTTCAACAACACATGACTATAAGACCCACGTATGGACACACACACACAAACACAAGCTTGACCCGACGACTCTTTGGTGATTGAAATTAATTTAAATAGTTGTAAGTTGTTCTAACATGAATCATATGTCACATAGTTATAAGTTGTTCTAAACATAATATTTACACATAAAACTTACCAATTAACATTAGGAATCATGTGAATCACTCAAATACACCACCAATTGCAAGAATCAAGATTCAGTTGAAGATGAATTAAGGTTTGGTTGAAGATTTGAAATGTGATAGAGGGAGAGCAGAATGTCGACAGATTTAGGGGTGAGATTAGGTTTTGATTATTTTATTAGTATTATAGTTAAACACATTTACAAGAATGCCCCTTTTAAAATGAGTTTTGGCTTTAAACGAACCTTTTAACAGCAAACCGAGTTATAACGAATCGTTAGAACTAAATTATGACCAAAGTCTATAAAAACAAGCCTCGTTATTTCGTAAAATATTTTTCTTGTAAAAGTTGAAATCGTATAAGTTACGCGCAATCGTTCGCAGTTTCATGAAACAAGCTATGAACTAAACACATAATCATTTAGCATGTAATTTCACACATATAATATTATAAGCATATGCTCAAGATATTATTCTAAAATAATAACTAATAACATGTTAAGCGAGCATAATGTACTAACTCGTGTAACACATAAAATCATCTAGCACGTAACAATTATATCTTAAATATTTTAATATATCTGATTCGACATTAATTACCAACGCGTATTGATCGACCCACGTATGTGACTCGTTGTTGACTCGTGTAAATGTTATGCATGACGTGTAAGATAAAAGAGTATAGGTTAACGAACTTAACGTGAAAATGCAGGGTGTCACAGAATCAACACGCAAAATACTAGTTTGGTCTTTTGTTTATTTTTGTTATTTTCGTTTTTATTCTATTTTTGTTACTTTTATGCTTTGTCTTTGTGTGTCTTATGTGTGTAGGTAACTCAGGATGATGTGGAGTTGGGTCTATGACCTACATGAAGGATATAAGGCCGTGGAGGATGATGAATCGTACCATCCACATTCATATTGTGAACCACCTTCAGCGAACTATGAGTCAAATAATTATAACCAAAGAAACTTCAACCAGCAGGGTCACAACATGCAGTATCAAAATTATTCACCGCGCCCACCTAATGATCAGGGTTATTATGAGTCACCTAATGAGTATGATAGTGATGGACCCAGGACACCAACATTTGTAAGATATCAAGAGGAGGAAGATTGTTACTATGAAATTAGGCATTCACATTATCATATCATCTAATACCTAACACGTGTACAAGAATAGCAACACACTAACACTAAATCATAAACGCAATTTTTTAAAGATAAATGTACACTTCGTAAATCTATTCCGAAATTTACATCATTTGCCCACGATGAGACTTAAAACCTCACAACTTGGGAGGGGCCCTATTTCAAAATCTTTTTTCTATTGGGCTACATGTGCTTTGATAACATTGAGTAATTATATAAAAAGAGGTATGTCTTAAATGTAGGCAAAGACTCCACCACCGTACTCTTTGTGTTCTCATTTCAAAAAGCTTTTGAATATTGAAAGCACGACATTTCTCTACGACCTATAACAGAAAATGTTAAAAGTGAGTTAAAAGGAATAAAAAAGACTTATAAACATCCTTTGATGTTGTGCCATAGTGAACAACCCCTTGTGTGCGAGGACAACTTCTTCCATATTCCACGCTAAGGTTCTTGCTAGTAGTCTTCGACTTTTGTTTTCTATTTATCGATGTTTTGCACATTTCACAAAATATACTTAACTGGTATAAAAACGTATGTATAGATTAAAATTAAGATAATGTGCATTTCCTGATTATTTAGTCTAATTTGTGGTATCAGTGATTGTCTAAAGCCTCCTAAACGGCATAAAAATGCTAAAGCTTTTGTTAGATGTGGTTGGAGTGAAATTATTGATAAAGTATAACAAGCCAAATATGAAACATATATGGTGGCCTTTGAGATATATGAAGTAATTATCAAGAGAAAATGATACATGTGATTGATGCTTTAAAATTACAATATTATAGCTTATGTGATATTAGGTAAAATGCCATATAAAAGTTTTAAAACAATTTAAGAACGAACTTGATAAACATATTTTAGAATACAAATCTTTGAAAAAGTAAACATTGAAGGTCTTCTAATTCAAGAGCATAATGGTTTTGAAATGGAAAATGACATTCTTAAAATATGACGAAAAATTGTGAACATCTTAATCAAACTTCAATAAATGTAGTGAAATGTTTAATGATATTGTAAAAGCACAAAAGTCATCATGTGACAAAAGTGGCTTGGCGATGCTTAGGTGTCGTACTGATTCGTGGGGTGAATAAGATAAGGGTTGGATTTTTAAAATCCAATTACATGATTCGCAAAATCTTTAAGAGGGAACGGGGCACCGAGTGATGGAACTCCCATCATGCGTGATGGATTTTTGAACATCGCTGCCACTCCCTTATCAAGCTTGATGGAGGTGTTTTGCGTGATGGCCATCACGCTTTAAGTGGGTTTGAGTGATGGAACTCTCTCTCTATATATACATATATATACACCCCAAATACAATCCTCTCACTCACACAAAAACCTATATGTACACTATTAGAAAATGGGTACCATTGCTACGAAAATTTGTGACGCAAATTTTTGCGTCGGAATCTGACACGCAATTCCGACCCATTTCCGATGGAAAGTGCAACAATAATTATCTGTCGTAGGTTCCGACACATTTCCGACGAAAACTAAAATGCGTCAAAAACGTGTCGGAAATTCCTACGCAAGTCCGACAGAATAATTTAGTTTTGTATTTTATTTAAGATAAAACAAGTTGCGTCAGATATGCGTCAGAAATTCCGACTCATTTCCGACGCAAATCCTTAACATTTTAATTTTATTATTTTAAATTTGTCGATCTAAATCATACTACGTATTGTGTCAAAAATGGGTCAGTATTTCTGACGGATTTCCGACGCATCATTTTACCTTTGTATTTTTATTTTTTAATACACACTCTCTCATCACGAGTGATGGACATTTATCACGAGTAATAGAGGGTCACGAACACCGCTGCCACCCCTTACATCACGAGTGATGGAGGGGTTTGTGTGATGGTGATCACGAGTTATCGGGGATTTTGTGATGGAACACACACACTCTCTCTCTCTCTCTCAATATATATATATATATAATATATCTATAGATAGATAAAGGATGGAATACGAAAATCGTTTATCTTACAATAGGTATGCAAGTGTCTGGAGCGTCCATCTTCAATAACCATTTACGCGAGCCGACCTCCTTCAACCCCTTCTCCCGTTGATTCCGTCCACCTTCACCATCGCCGTTCAACGATTCCGTCCACCATCAACCTTCGCGACCACCATCTTCTTCCGACACAACCATTGATCGTTTCTCACATGTCAGTTGATTAAACTGCCCAATTGAAATTGAAATTGTTGAACTAATTGATCAATTAAACTTTGAAATTGGTCCAATTAATCATCAATTTGAAGTTTCAATTAATCAATTTTGAGTTTTGCAGAAACCCAGTTGTAGACGCTCAATATTTTGTTCATATGATCGAATCAATGATCAAATTAACGGTCGATTGACGATTGTTTTGATGGTTATGAGATTATATGAAGTGATTTCAGTGTTCAATTTCATGTTTACAGGTGTTTAATTTTTTTTTTGTTAGTTTTAGAAGTTTTGAACACCCAGAACTTCTTAAAACTTCTAAACTTTTTTGAATACCCACAACTTCTTAGAACTTCTAAACTTTTTTTAACAACCTGAACTTCTTAGAACGTATTAGAATGTTTAAAGATGTTCATTTTTTTGAACACCCTGATCTTCTTTGAATGTATTAGAACGTTTAAAGATGTTCTTTTTTGGTCAGAACGTTTAAAGGTATTCCATTTTGTTTCAGAACGTTTAAACATAATATTTGTACTGAACTTATAAACAACATTATTTAAAAACGTATAAACAGAACGTATAAACTTTTTGTACTGAACTTTTAAAGTTTAATTGATTATGATCTGAACGTATTAAACAAAACGTGTAAACAGAAACCTAGAAACTTAATGTTAATAAAACAAGTTGCGTCAGATATGCGTAAGAAATTCCGACTCATTTCCGACGCAAATCCTTAATTTTTTAATTTTATTATTTTAAATTTGTCGATCTAAATCATACCACGTATTGTGTTAAAAATGGGTCAGTATTTCTGACGGATTTCCGACTCATCATTTTACCTTTGTATTTTTTTTTAATACAGTATGCAAGTGATAATATACAACTGCGTCAAAAATGTGTCGGAATTTCCGACACATTTCCGACCCAACATTTTAATTTAGTATTTTATTAATACATTAATAAAATTAATAATGTAAGTTCTAACACACTTCCGACGCAATGTTTATTTTGTATAAAATGCGTAGCGAAAGCATAGCAAATTGCTACGCATTTGCGACGACTTTAATTTGTTTTTCGTTTAACGTGGCTTCAACGTTGAAATTTTCATCCATATTTTGTATAACTTCATCATATGGCGGAATATTTTCATTTTCCTAACTCATACATATTATAAAATTACGTACACACTTGTGTAATGTTATAGTTATACTTACATAATAATAAAATGTTCTAAATTATAAGTTGTCATGGTATACAGTTATAATATGTAGATAAATGATAGAATATAATAATTCTTAACGTATCTTAACATACAAAAAGACCTATATTCACGAAATTGATCCATGAAATCACATCTCAACGTCTCGAAATCATCAATACATGTATTATGAAGTTGTATAAGTTTGTGAAGTTGTATACCTGACTCATAATATGTATATGTTTGTGAAGTAAAAGTATTTCATGTATTATGAAGTTGTGTAAAAGATGGAATAAAAAGATATAACGTCTGAATCTCAAAAAACGGATATCATTTTAGATTACTTATATAATTATAAAAGAATGTTGTAAATTGTAGATTTTAACGGAAATACGTATATACGTAAATATATAACATGTATATGTTTGTGAAGTAAAAGTATATCTTGTATAATGAAGTTGTACAAAAACTATAATAAAAAAACAACTTTCGAACCTCAAAAATTAAAAATAAAATTATTTTGAGTCGGAAAGACGTCAGGATTTCCGACGCAATTCCGACACAAACATAATTTGTGTCAAAAATGCGTCGGATTTACTTGAAACCCATCTTTGTAAAAAATAAAGGGTCAAATGTTCAACGCTAGACTCGAACGTGAGTCTACTTAAAAAAATCTCATTCACTACACTCACCTGCCAATTGAACCATAAGACTATTGTAAAAGAGGCCAAAAATAAGATCTGTAAATTATTTGGTTTTGTTTCACTTTTATGCTTGGTCTTTGTGTGTCTTATGTGTGTAGGTAATTTAGGATGATGTGGAGTTGGGTCTATGACCTACACGAAGGATATAAGGCCGTGGAGGATGATGAATCGTACCATCCACATTCATATTGTGAACCACCTTCAGCGAACTATGAGTCAAATAATTATAACCAAAGAAACTTCAACCAGTAGGGTCACAACATGCAGTATCAAAATTATTCACCGCGCCCATCTAATAATCAGGGTTATTATGAGTTACCTAATGAGTATGATAGTGATGGACCCAGGACACCAACATTTGTAAGATATCAAGAGAAGGAAGATTGTTACTATGAAATCAGGCATTCACATTATCATATCATCTAATACCTAACACGTGTACAAGAATAGCAACACACTAACACTAAATCATAAACGCAATTTTTTAAAGATAAATGTACACTAAAAAATCTATTCTGAAATTTGCATCATTTGCCCACGATGAGACTTAAAACCTCACAACTTGGGAGGGGCCCTATTTCAAAATCCTTTTTTCTATTAGGCTACATGTGCTTTGATAACATTGAGTAATTATATAAAAAGAGGTATGTCTTAAATGTAGGCAAAGACTCCACCACCGTACTCTTTGTGTTCTCATTTCAAAAAGCTTTTGAATATTGAAAGCACGACATTTCTCTACGACCTATAACAGAAAATGTTAAAAGTGAGTTAAAAGGAATAAAAAAGACTTACAAACATCCTTTGATGTTGTGCCATAGTGAACAACCCCTTGTGTGCGAGGACGACTTCTTCCATATTCCGTGCTAAGGTTCTTGCTAGTAGTCTTCGACTTTTGTCTTCTATTTATCGATGTTTTGCACATTTCACAAAATATACTTAACTGGTATAAAAACGTATGTAAAGATTAAAATTAAGATAATGTGCATTTCCTGATTATTCAGCTAATTTGTGGTATCAGTGATTGTCTAAAGCCTCCTAAACGGCATAAAAATGCTAAAGCTTTTGTTGGATGTGCTTGGAGTGAAATTATTGATAAAGTATAACAAGCCAAATACGAAACATATATGGTGCCCTTTGAGATATATGGGGTAATTATCAAGAGAAAATGATACATGTGATTGATGCTTTAAAATTACAATATTATAGCTTATGTGATATTAGCTAAAATGCCATATACAAGTTTTAAAAACAATTTAAGAACGAACTTGATAAACATATTTTAGAATACAAATCTTTGAAAAAGTAAACATTGAAGGTCTTCTAATTCAAGAGCCTAATGGTTTTGAAATGGAAAATGACGTTCTTAAAATAAAACGAAAAATTGTGAACATCTTAATCAAACTTCAATAAATGTAGTGAAATGTTTAATGATATTGTAAAAGCACAAAGTCATCATGTGACAAAAGTGGCTTGGCTTGGCTTGGCGATGCTTAGGTGTCGTATTGATTCGTGGGGTGAACAAGATAAGGGTTTGGATTTTTGAAATCCAATTACCTGATTCGCAAAACCCTTAATTAAATCTGGGTATATAATATGAGTTGGGTTAAGAGTCTTTAAATTTCACCTTAATAGGTAAAAGGGTTTCAATAGTCCGACCCTTCTTCAAACCCTTGACCCGTTTAAAAGTTTCTATATATGCATTAGATTCGCGATTCATCTAAAATTCAGGTAAGATTTGTATATCACATATGATTCATCAAAATTTCCCAACTACTAAGAATAAGTAAAACATAAAGGTTTATACTACTCAATGAAAATAGATATAAATATTATTTACATTAGTTTAAATTGTTGATAAATTTTCGAAGTTAGACTTAATATGTTATTAAAAGAAAGTATAGTTGTTCTATGGTTTATATATTAAAGTTATGTGTGAGATATGCAACTAGTAAATGCAGAAAATGAGATTTGATTATTATCTTAAACGTAAATGGTTGGATTCTCGAAACCCTTATTTATACACGGCCCTTTTATTGTTTAGATGGTAGGGTCTCGAGTCCATGTTTCTTTCTAAAATGGTAGAGTCCGGGTCATGTATTAGGTAAAATGGTCGGTTCTTACCCTTTATACAGTCCTACTGATTGGTGATTTTTAGTAGATATAAGTAAAAAAAATAAATTTATTTTAAAAGAGAAAAAAGTAATAATATACGCGCAAAACAAAAGCATATGAATTTGTGGGTTTTTGAGTTGGTATGGACAATCTAATTCGCATGCATAGATCTCTTTCGGCATCCAAAGCCTACTATGCGACGTGTCAATTACTTATTGATGGGGGTAATTCTCTTGTCTCAAATTCACCATATTAATTAGTGGATTTTCTATCATAGAAAACACATACTTATCTAAGGGTAATGGAGTTTGGTTGAGCCCCAAGTGATTCAATTAAAACCCAACACGTAGGCGTTGACGTGGTACATGATTAAGCCCCTCAACCAAGCCCCACATGATATAGTGGTCAAGGTGATCCGGGACTTGATTGGATTTTTTTTAACACAAAAATACAAAATAAAAATAAAAACCTATCTCTTCCTCCTCCCTCTCCAAACCAACACAACCGTCCACCCCTTCTTTCTCTCTCTCCAAACTACCACCATCCCTATCTCTTCCTCCTCCCTCTCACACTGAAATTCCGGCCAGAAACCACCACCTACCTTAACAACCCAAAAACCACCACCATACCTTCGCACAAAGTTCCGGCCAGTTGATCGGAAACGGCCACCAAACACGGCACCGCACAACGACCTGGATCTCTCTCTCTCTCTCTCTCTCTCTTTCTCTCTCCCCCCAAACAACAGCTTTCTATCTATCTATCTCTCCAACGACTTTTTTTATCCAACCACCCCCCGTGGTCCGGCTCGCCCCTCCCTTCGTGCCCCCGCTCGCATGAGGGGTGGTAATGGTATGCGCGAGCCACGTTGCAGCCACCTGGTCCCCCCCATCATTCGCGCCCCATTACCCACAGCCTTAGGACAGTGGGGTTGTTCCGTGATGAACATTCATCACGAGTGATGGAGGGGTTTGTGTGATGGTGATCACGAGTTATGGGGGATTTCGTGATGGAACTCTCTCTCTCTCTCTCTCTCTCTCTATATATATATATATATAAAGGATGGAATACGAAAATCGTTTATTGTACAATAGGTACGCGAGTGTCTGGAGCGTCCATCTTCAATAACCATTACGCTAGCCGGCCTCCTTCAACCCCTTCTCCCGTCGATTCTGTCCACCTTCACCATCGCCGTTCAACGATTCCGTCCACCATCAACCTTCGCGACCACCATCTTCTTCCGACACAACCATCGATCGTTGCTCACATGTCAGTTGATTAAATTGCCCAATTGAAATTGAAATTGTTGAACTAATTGATCAATTAAACTTTGAAATTGGTCCAATTAATCATCAGTTTGAAGTTTCAATTAATCAATTTTGAGTTTTGCAGAAACCCAGTTGCAGATGCTCTATATTTTGTTCATATGATCGAATTAGTGATCAAATTAACGGTCGATTAACGATTATTTTGATGGTTATGAGATTATATGAAGTTATTTCAGTGTTCAATTTCATGTTTACAGGTGTTTAATTTTTTTTTTGTTAGTTTTAGAAGTTCTGAACACTCAGAACTTTTTAGAACTTCTAAACTTTTATCAGAACTTCAAAACTTTTTTGAATACCCACAACTTCTTAGAACTTCTAAACTTTATCAAAACTTCTAAACTTTTTTTAACAACCTGAACTTCTTAGAACGTATTAGAATGTTTAAAGACGTTCATTTTTTTGAACACCCTGATCTTCTTTGAATGTATTAGAACGTTTAAAGATGTTCTTTTTTGGCCAGAACGTATAAAGGTATTCCATTTTGTTTCAGAACGTTTAAACATAATATTTGTACTGAACTTATAAACAACATTATTTAAAAACGTATAAATAGAACGTATAAACTTTTTGTACTGAACTTTAAAGTTTAATTGATTATGATCTGAACGTTTTAAACAAAACGTGTAAACAGAAACCCAGAAACTTAATGTTAATACGTTCTATGTCAAAACCCAGAACTCAAAACTCAAAATTGATTGACGGAAGCTTCAAATTGATGATTAATTGGATCAATTTCAAGGTTAACTGATCAATTAGGCCCATCAACAATTTCAATTTCAGTTTCAAATGGAAATTGCTTAACTGACCTATGACCAACATTGGATGGTGGTGACGGACGATGGTGGTGCTCATGATAGTAGACGATGGTCGCGATGGTGGACTTTGACGGGTATGCGTTAAGTATTTTTAGGCTAGTTACAATTATGCCACTAAGCAGTTTTTAATTTCAATTAGAATCGATGGTGCAGGTGGTCGCGTATGTAATGTACGATAAGCGAATATTGTACATTAACTCACCCCTATATATATATAACCGAAATATACTCCTTTCAGTCACACAAAAACTTGTATATATATATATATATATATATATATATATATATATATATATATATATATATATATATATATATAGGGGAGGGTTATCCTAAAAATAATTAGTTTCCTAGGAAAACTAAGAATAAATCATAGCCATTGGATCATATCAATCAATGATTGAGATTTAAAATTACCAATAACCGACATAGTTTCCTAGAATTACTCTTTCATCATTATAACCGACATAGTTTTCTATAATTATTCTTCACCATAGGTTTTAATACCAAATGTCAAAATTTTATTGGTTCTTACCATTCCTAAGAAACAACTTATTTTTATTTAAACCCTTTTCTATATATATATATATATATATATATATATGGGATGGATATTTTGAGAACTTGATGAGTTGTAAGAAATTTAAGAACTCAATTTTTGACCACACATTTAATTAAATGAGTTAGAATATGTAGCTGAGATTAAATTTGATTAAAAAATGAATCATGAGAGAGAATAAATATTTTTGTTGATTACACAAGTTTAAACTTTACTTACACATGTGTAAAAAGTCGATTCGATGTGTAAAACATTACGGTAATTTTTTGTACATTACTTACACTTACGTATTACACATGTGTAAAAAAAATTCAAAAATAAAATTGTTACGTTGAGTTCTTTCGATTTCTTAAAACTCAAAGCGGTTCTCAAAAGAAATCAATCATATATATATATATCAAAAATCATCACACTACCACTACTCCCACTAAATTCCATCACTAGTGATGGAATGTGGTGGGATGAAGTGGCACACCCTCATTAGGTGTTGCAAGTGATGGAAAAACAACCAACCCCCCCCCCCCCACCCCCTATATTAAGTTGCTTAGTATTCCGTGGGTAAAGAATAGTTATCGATAGAGAGAATGGAAGTAATGTAGAATTTTTGAGTTTTAAATTAATTAGATGCATTTGTTTTTATATAATGCAATTGAGTGTAGTTTTTCACTATGTATGATTTTTGACGGCTACTAGCAGCTTGCTAGTTTAGCCATATTTGTTTAGTTCAATCGTTTTGTTAATGTATCATTCACCCTTAAAATAAAAAAAGTTAGTCATCATTCATTATAGTTGGCTTTTTTTTCTATAATGTTAAAAAATATAGTAAAATAAAATGTGCTTTTTAAATAATTAACTCATTATATATATTGATTAACTAAACTCATATTGAAGTTTCTTTTTGAATATTTTCTGGTGTGTTATATTGTCACACCCCCCCCGGTCGAAGGCGGAAACGCCAGGGCGTGCGTAGATTGAAATAATGCACATGGTATTAAATGTAAAAACTCTTATTAAAATAAACCAACACAATGTTTAAACCAAATATAATTCAAATAAGAAGCAAAACATAACGCTTTATTTATTTAGACTTCTAGGTCTGACACATCCCCTAAGTGATACTTCAAGAATCTTCTTTAATTTCCATTACCTGAAAAACATGCGAGAGTGTCAACTAAAAGTAGTTTGTGAGAACATAGGTTTTTAAACAGAAAATATGTATTATATTGAAAACATTTCATATGTGTTAAGTTACTTTATATACTTTAGTGATTAAAACCAAACCTCTGACACCATTAGCGAGTCGTCTAATCCACGATTAGACTATTATGTTTAATGTTTAACGATCGTCGGATTCTGAACACACAGGCCTCTACCCGAGGCCTGAGAGGGCGAGTCGGGCCAATAGATCTATCATCATACTACCACGGGCTTAACAGTTAATGGTTGTACATGCGATTAAGTATATACTTGTAATGATCACACACAATGAATATTATGAATAAAGCTTGAATCATATAACATTTATAAAGCATAGAATAAAAAGTTGCATGTTTCCACCCCAAAGTATAAAACGTTTAAAAACATGTAAAAAGGGCTATGAACTCACCTTGCTTGATAGATGAACACGAACACGAGCAAGAGTTAGTTGAACCGGTCACGGGATGCCCTAGATTAAGTTTCGATTATTAAATTAGTTAGAGTGTCGCATACTAGAATGTTCTAAACCAAGAGCATGACCTCCAGCAAGTTGATTCCCAGGTAAGAGTCACGGGTCCAATGAGATTATTTACGCCACTCTTGCCTTAGGCAGAACTGTCTGCTTGTCAGATACATACATACCCGGTTTATACTCTATTTGTATACTAACTCAAAATGTTTTGGAATGATTTTGATTAATCATAAAGTACAAGGCTAAAAGTGTAATATCATAGAGTTTTGCCTATTTATTATTATTTAGGAAAGTATAAGGTTCAAAGTGTAAATATTATAGTCTATGATGTTTATTGACATTTATGAAAGTATAGGATTTAAAGTGTAAATATTATAATTTATGATATTTATGATAATTTATGAGTTTTTTAAAGAACATAAAAATATTCATAGTTGTTCATGAAACATTATACTTTTGATCCAAGATCTTGAGAAAATAATTGTGATTTCTTGGAATAACATGATCATCATAATCTTTAAAGCAAAATGTAAAGGTTTTGTTAATAATTTATGATGATCATGGTGATAGTATATGAGCAACTATGAAGATTCAAAGGACTCAAGAACATAAGAACAAACAAGAAAAAATTCATGATAGAAAGCAAAAATGTATAAAAACAACAATGAAATGCAAAATAATTATAAAGACTTACTTGTTTATGCTTAGAGAGAAAAGAGAGAATGAAATTTGGTGTGAAAAGTAATGAGAATGAGAGGCTCTATTTATAGGCCAAAAGTTGATGTTTGAATACAATTGAGATAGAGATAAAACTTGTTTAAAGATAATAATAATATTAATAATGACAATAATGATAATAATACTAGTAGTAATAATAATAATAACTAATAATAAAAAATAAGAATCATATTTGAATGCATATGGTTCACGGCAATTTTTAATTTAATTATTTTTTTTTTTCAAATTAAAAGAACAAGATAAACTTACTTGTAAAATAAGGTTAAGATAGAAGGTTCTAGAATATTCCATTTTGTAATCACATGGTTTATTTAAATACTTAGGATAAAAATAATATTAATAAAAATAGCAAAATATTTTGTTACATGTTATAAAATATTAATCTAGGCATTCCGGTTCAACGTGTCATATTAACAATCAAACATAATTATGATGAAGTGAGCATAGGATCATGTCAGGTCCTCGATTTCAGTTGGATCTTACTCAAATCATGTCATAACTCACACAAATAGATGTGTTGACAAGGGAGTTAATGACGGGTTGCTATATTTAGAAAGTTCACAGTTTGTTAAAGGCGGAATCAATAACAAATATATGGTTGCTTAAAACGTATTCAAAGGTAATCAACACAAACAAGATTAATCAAAAGATTTCCATTTATATAAATGAATCATACAAAGTGGATAATCGTTTTAGGGTTTCTTGATAAGGAAGGTTTTCAGCCGTCGCACATAAAATTCTTTCTTAATAAATGTGACTGTCTACCTTGTTGTGTTTTTTGTGTGTGTGTGTCCAGGTGTGCCCTAAATTATTCTATTTATAGGTCTGACACCTGTGGACATCTGCCATTCCTTCTAGAAACCCTATCCGATAATACATAGTCAAATTACATATTCAGAAATATTCTAAGTGTAAAACAAGTCTTCCGGGTAGGCTTTGCATCAATCTTGTCTTTCCGAGTATGCCCGGCCATCCTTCATAACTTGGTAACATAGAAGTGTGCTCGGGATCAGTTTCCGGGTAGACTTTACTTGAAGAGTATTTTACCAAGTAAAATACTCACCGGGTAGACTTCAATCTTCTTGGCTTTATCAGACTTTGCCCGACAAATCCTTACGAGCAACCTTGTTCTTCAATGGTCCTATCAACTCCTTGCCTGGAATAAGCTTATTAGCAAAGTGTGCTCGGAGGCACTTTACCTTGCTAGAGTTGAATCCCGCCCGATGATACTTGTGGTACTTCATTAAACACTGGGCATACCCGGACCATCTTTATTAATGAATACCTTGCCCGATCTCCAAATACTTGGTTTCTTGAGCTTGGTTAGCCTAAAGCTTACTCGGAAGTGAACTTTACTTGGCTATGAAGAACAAACCTGCTTGATAAAGTGATCCTTGCCCGGACTTGCTTATATTAGTGAACCATACCCGGTAATGCACTAGTTTGCAAACCCTGTTCGGATATTCACTAAAGGAGACTTAGTGAAGATAATTCTGCCCGATAGACAAAATATCGTACCCGGCTAAGTAAAAGCATGCTCGGAAGTCTGAGGTGTACCCGGATCCATAATTAGCGAATTCTGAGGAGGTTGAGAAGATTTCAATCTTTCATCTGATCAGTTTTGTGTCAAATCTTGACTCAACAGATCATACACTTATGCATACAAAGATAGCGTTATTCAATAAATAACATATAATTTAACACTAATAAATGTAGATGATGAAATGAATACGAGAACTTTATTAAATGAGAAAACAAAACTAGCGTTTATTAACAAGAAAAGTCCATAGACGTTACATATATCTACGCTGATCAAATATTAATAAAAAAGGAACAACCGTAAGTAACACAAACAAGCTACTCCGTATATACTATATAGCATCTTATTATTAATATTATACTGATAAATTTGTTAGGAAAGACAACTTAGACATCACATAATTATTGATACTTGACCGTTTAAACGCATACATTTTTTTATTGAACGATAAACAACAAAAACCCGTCTAGCCGGGGCAATCTATTGGATCTGAACGGATACAAATAACTTTAACGATGAATGGAAAACAAATTAAAGCATAAATGCAATATATAAGTTTTTACTACACCCTAAACTGTGACACAGTTGTAAATACATTAACTTTGGTACTTTGATAAAGCAATTAATGTACCGATTTAAAATAATAAAATTGGGACGAAGCCAGACAACAATGACCCTTCAAAAGGGACCCTCCCCACACCTTGAGACATCTATATGTGACCATTTAGGAACAAAAATACAGTTGTAAATATACGATTTTCTAGTATCCCATTTTAAAACTAACGTGGCAAGAAATAATTACAAGTAACAACAAGGATGAAATGGATTCAATAATGGCAAATGTATCATGATTACTCATAGTTATGTTATATGATCAATAACCGGAAGCTCTTCGTTGTTAGCCCGAAGACTATGGATTGATTTGGTTGATTTAGCTCTTCGTTGTTAGCCCGAAGACTATGGATTGATTTGGTTGATTTTATGTATAATAGACGCCTGGTTCCCACTATATCTATTATTAGAAGATAAACATCTTGTTATTTAAATGGTTTATTGACGTATACTTTTATGTATTTAGGTTGATCAAGTTTCCTATTTCCTTTAGAACATTCTCAACCCATCCCCTAAATTATGTGAGGAAAGTTTGTAAATTATAGGGTAGAGTTATGAGTGGTTTTGAGAGCAAATTGTAAGATGGACTGGAAATGCTCTTATATGTATGTAACCTTATTTATAGTTAAATAATAAGAAATATTATTGAATCAAAGCCAATCTCTCTCTCTCTCTCTCTCTCTCTCTCTCCTTAGTTTCGATCTCCATGCAAGCTCTAACCCGTCAACCACATGTTGTCACCAATATTGTCCATAAAGATTCAACCTCACTTGTTCTTTCTTTTTCTTTTAGATCACTACCATGAGAACCAACCAGCCAAACGAGAAGCCTATTTCTCTCCATCCCATTTATATTGTCACGTACATACAAAACAAGGTTCATGTTCTTGATGGTAAAATGTCACGTACTCTTCGTGGGTTAAACTGTTCCATCTTAACGGAATAGGATACAAAGTCATGTCTCATGTTGACGACACGATAGCACCTTCCGCCATTGATCCCAACTTCTCCCGGTGAACTGAGATCGACGCCATAGTTCTTCAGTGGACTTATGACACATCATCCAAGGGACTTCTGGTACATGTTCTTGAAACCAAGTCCACGGCTTACGAGGCGTGGAAATGGTTTGAAGCAATTTTTTTATTAATAAGGCATCTCGAGTAGTAGCTCTTGAGCATGCTTTCACGAACTTAACCCTTAAGGCCATGCCCATCAAGATGAATGTTGTTAGCATCTCAAGGATCTCACTAATCAACTTGGTGACGTTGACAAATCGTGACAGAGAAAAAACTTCTTCTTTAATTAGTTCGTGGGTTGCATATCGAGTTTGACATCACTGTTTCACTAATCAATAATTATGCCCTATCATTGGAGTTGGCTTAGAGTATGTTGGACCAGGAACAACTAAGACAAATGGCTTTTCATGGCACTATGACTGCTACACAAATCACTCATATTCTTTCTGCTACAGCAACAGGTGTTAATAAGGTTAACTCGATCAGGATTCGGGTTAATTAAGTCGGGTTAGTCGGATTTTCCTTAAAAAATATCTAACTCGCAACCCGACCATGTTAAGGTTCGGGTTAGTCGGGTTTGTGTTATTTGGGTTAGTAAGGTTGGGTAGGTCGGGTTAATCATGTTAACCATGTTATTTTATATTTTAAATTGATTTTTTGTGTTTGTAACTTGAGGGTTACAATATTTCTTATTTCACTCAATTTCCAATTTCTTTCACAAGTAGTTATCTTAAAATTACATGTAGATCTGTAAACTTACCGAGCGAATATGAACAAGGGCATATCCGTGTTCGTTCATTAAACTTTAAACGAACATGAACACGAACACTTAACCAAACAAATGTTTATGTTCATGTTCATTTGTTTAAAAAATAAACACGTTCGTGTTCGTTTATGTCCGTTCATTAAGAATCTACATGAACGGTTCACGAACATAATTAAGCAAAGATGAGGAAACATATAGAAACATATATGTAAATACATTAACGAACATAAATGAACACAAACAAATAGATATAAAACATATTAGCACGATATAATTTTTAAATGCAAATAATAAATAAAAATTTTCTATAATTTGTAAACGAGCATGAATGAACATAAAAAAACTAAAATGAATTATCATAGATGAACGTTCATGAACATAGATGAACGAATGAAAAATGTGTTAATGTTTGTTCGTTTAAATAAATGAACACAACGTAAGTGAACTTCCCGTCGAATGGTACACGGACAAGCAAAATAATTAACTTTATTAAAACTTACAGTATTTAGTTTCAGTGCTTATTTCACATTTGCATCATTGTATTTAAAGTACATTATCACCACTAATCGGGTTATTCGGGTTACCTGATACCCGACTTTTTTTTACCCAAAAATAAGCATGAAACCCGACCTTATTAACAAGTTGGGTTATTCAGGTACCCGATTAATACCTTTTGACCCAATAAATCAAAACCCAAAAAAGAAAAAAAAATAAGCATGTTTCCTTTGTTGTCCTCGTCAAAAAAAAAAACACGAGAAACCAAAAACATCGACGAAAACGAAACAAAAACTAAAACAAAACCGAACATATCGAAACTGAAAAAATCAATTAAAATGAAACTAAAAACTGAAACTGAACATAAATGAAACTGAAAAAACAAAAAAAAAATAACCAAAACGAAAAAGAAAAGCCTGAAACGAATCCAAAATCGACCAAAAAGAAACAAAAGACACTAAACCCAACTTGTTCAAAAACTCGTGTCGGCTCGAAACCTGGTTCAAGCCAAAACCCAATTCGAATTCATACCAATCCAAAACCCGTTTTGTGCCGAAAACTACTTCGTGTGGAAGTTTGTGCCACTCCAAAAGCCGTTCCGACTAGAACCTATCACATTTTCTTAGGGCACTAACCCACATCGAGCCATTTCTTTAAAACTGTTGACCCATTTTGACCCGAAAATAAGAAGGTGGAATTTCAGATGACCCATTTTAACCCTTTTAGTTAAAATATCTGACTCAAGCCAACTATATGATTTTTAAATCAACCAAAAATGAATCATTTGAAATCCTTTGGGTCAAGATTGCCACCTCTAGTTAACACTAATGTAATTATGACATTTTTAATGAATTACTTTCATATTAGTTTCATTGAGTCAAAAGGACCTCATTACAATAAACACATATGATTTAATGTAGAATTAATTGTAGTTTTGGTCCGTGTGATGAAACTCAAAATGCAGCTTTCAATCCCGTGAATGATTTTATAATAGTTATGGTCCCCATGGTGGTCTTCTTTTTGCAACTGGAACCAGGTGTTAGTTAACGGTGGTCAACTCCATTTATTCCAGGGAAAAAACGTCTTTCCATGTCATACCGCCACACCCGATCCATCCAAACCCCCTCCCGTTCACGATTTGCAACCCTGACCTCGTCATTAACTTCACCGGGCATTCCCGTTGATGTGGTAAAAGTAGTTATAAATTTATTAACTAAAAATACGCTAATCTAAACACTAACTAATAATTCAAACCTCTTAAAACTTAACTAAAAATACTAACCGGCAAGTGTACTGGTCGACTCTTGAGGAATCACGAGATCATCATGATTCGTATACTGAAGGATCTTGTCTTATAATATGATCGATGTTAGATGACAGTGTCAGATCCACAACTTTTCGTCAGTAGGAGGAAAATGGTCATATCACAACGAGTCAAGTCAAACGAGTCGGGTCAACAAATCACATTAAATTATAGCAAAAATTTGCAACTACGCAAAGAATATGTAGTAATGATGCCAACCACAACAAAATAAAATATATCAAATGTAAGTGTAGTTTGTCAAATGGTCTATGTAATTGATAAAAGTTGTCTAACTCATAAAAAAAATCAACCTTTTACAGACATTACTAGCAAAAAATCAACCTTTTACAGACATTTCTAGCTGCACTAGTGTGTCTATTCGAATATATCTAATTAAAATATAAAGATAAAAATCATGACAATATTTTAAGATTTAATTGTGTCTTATAAGGAGTTTCCAAAACATAAAAAGTGGGATAAATTAGAAATATAAAGGGGTAAAAAGTCTTTAATGTAAATATTAGCACTAAAAGTTGAATCTTGATTGGGTGCCTAACCCCCACTAAGCCCAAGATGAATCCGCCACTGTAAGACGACTAGGGTATGGTGTGTGTATGTGTGTGTATTGAGAGAATGATCGGGCAGAGTAACGATGCTAAAGTTAAACAAATAGTCAGGCTGTTAATTTAGAAATAGTTTACAACCTATATGATGTGTGCAAAATTATACACATTATTTATATCATTTATCCCAGATTTTATACACTTTTCATTACAAATCCATTGAGTTTAATACTAAATTATTTCTAACATGGATTTGTAGGTTCGAATGACGAATTGGTCCAACTAAACAAGAAATAACAACCAAAAGAACGCAATTCAAAAACCGAACAAAACCGGGAATGAAGTAACAAGGTCCGAAATGGGAATGAAGCAACTTGGTCCGAAGGAAAACTGATGAACAACTGATATAAAGAACGAAGCCGGAAGAAATGAAGATCAAAAGCACTCGAAGATAAAAAGAATAACAAGACACTGGCAAAACTTATGGGCTGTAAAGATTTGAAGACTAAAGACCAGCCGAAACTTATGACCCATAAAAATTTCCAGCATTAGTTGACACTTATGGGTTGTAAACACCCTTACGACCCATAAAGAACGTTGGTCATTATTGTATCACAAAAGTCGTCGTCGGTGCAACCAAGATCCAGAAAATCCGAAATAGATAATATCAAAACATTTAAAAATAAAACTTATGGGGTCATAAAGCAATCTTACGACCCATAAAGACTGTCGGTAGGAAACATGATCCTATAAAATCTGGAGTTGGAGATAAGATAAGATAAAAAGTTACTCTTATGGGTCATAAGGATACTGTTGAAAACATTATGACCCATAAGTGTTCCAGATTTTTTGCTATAAATAGCAGCCCGAGTTTCAGCCAAAGACACACCATTTCTCACATCTCTTCTCTCTAATTAGTTAAATAAACTCCATAGGAGTGCCAAGGAGGTTCCAGGAGTCTCGAGGAGGCCCAAACCACTTCCCGGGAGTTCCGAAGCTCTTCCCAAACACCCCACGAATGGTATGTCTTTACTTTGTAAGTTTACTTTGGTTATGTTAATTGCTATGTTAGGCTAATAATCTATTAGTTTCGACATTAAGGGCTCTATTTTGTATTATGATTCGAATGTGAAATAGTTATGTGATTTTATTGTTGAAATGTTTCGTTTGTATAATTTCTTAAACTTTAAATCCAAAACTCTGTTAGGATTCAAATTAGTTTGTTAATGAACCTGATCAATTTATTAATAGGCTAATGACGTTCTTCAAAGTTAAAATATGTTATATGATTTTAATCTTGATAAATAAGGAATAAATGATGGTTTTGCGTTGTCTATGAATTCAATTACGTCATAGAAATTATACAATGTGATTTAGTATTCCGAACGGCGTGAACACTAAATGATAATTAATACTTTCATCACATGCAACTCGCACGTTAAGATCCGAACGGCGTGAGCTTAGGGTAGCGAGTTGCCTTTAACTAACGAACTGCGCTTAGTTAGACATAGATGGAGGGAACGTCCGAACGGCGTGACGTTTAGTATTGATACAAATATTTTAATAATAAAAGTCATTGCACCATAATTATTGATGATCGTAACTCGAATCAGAAGTATGAAATACCCCTAGTGTCGAAACTATCTTTAATAATTATCTCTTTCTAAGTTAGTTATTTTACCTTTTAGTTATATGCTAATCATTTGTACTACCGCTATTTAGTTTTATGCTTATATAATTTATAATTTGCACAAAACCTCTCGTTACGAATATTAGTTCTAAATCGTTCTCGGTTATAAAATTGTTAAAACGCATTCCCTGTGGACTCAAACCTTACTTCCACTCATACTATCCCTATAGTGTGTAACATAGTAAGTTCACCTTTATAAATTTATTTGCTGGAGCTGACGACACCCAGACACTATATATAGACGATGACTCATTCGCTAACCAAGCTTAGCGAATGAGCCACATTCGCTATACCATTTGCAAGACATTCCCTTAGCGAATGACCTAATACATTAACATCACATTCACAAACATTCCCTAGCGAATAGGGAACCAAAACTCTATTCATTCGCTATTCCATAGCCAATGAATCTTTACATTAACTGCAAACTGATCCTTAGATTATTATAAATTACTAATTTATATACAAAGAACAAGACAACAATAAATGTATCAACAACTCCCAGTCGTCTCGAACTTTGTCAATCTTCACATATTGAAACGGTTGGTCTTCGTTAGCATAGCTATGAATCCCAAATGCATGACATACATGTACTACTCGATGGAATTTCATACCCAGTTCGTTGTCTTTATTGTGCGCCCATCTGATCTGATTGTTGAATAAAACATCATTATAAGACTCAAATAGGGAGACCAACCACATCGGATCCAAAATCCGTATAATCTTTAGCTTGTTTCCAGACCCCAACACTATCACCACTTCACTTGTCTTGTCATCATCGTACCACCAATTAAATTCCTAATATTCAATTGAACCATCAAAACGAATAACAATCTACCTAAAGATAAAGAACGATGATGAATATTAACGATTGAATACACAAATTGAGTTGGAAAAATTTTGCCAGAGGTTCGGTAGGTGTGAGGGAGTATCGAGGTATAACAGTGTTGAGTGAATGAGTGCCATTCGTTATGACCCTCTATTTATACTTCGTACACTCTTTGGCACAAACTCCAAGGAAACGAATGGGCTCATTTGCTATATATGTAGGGAATGTCCATTCATTCGCCACTATGTTTAAAGAATGAGCTTCATTCGCAAAGAATATAACGTATGACATCATAACGAATAAGATGTTTGACGACTGAGAGACCATTCGCTAAAATTAACTAGAGAATTGGTTCCATTCATTGTAAACATATAGCGAATGAAAATTGATGGTTGCGAATGAATGGAAATCTACCCATTAAACCCTATAAAAATCCATAATGTACCCTTCAAAAACCAATATTTTGTAGTAAAAGCAATAAAAATAACTTAAAATCATGGGTAAAACTTTGAACAAGATGGTAAAATTCAAGATGTTATCAATTTTAATTTGCATAGCTTGGATATCGAAAATAAAGCAGGAGATAAAATCTTTTTGAATTTTAAAAACTTTAAGCTAAAACATGCCTAAAATATATTTGGTATTTTTCAAAGTTTATATCTGTAACAACTCGGGTTTTCAAACTTATACTTTTACCCGACTCGGTTCAGTGTTCGGATTATTTTTAAATATAATTGGCGTTTATCGAGCAAAATTTATTATTTTATTAATTAATATGTAATTATTTATAGTTAAATATTTAAAGTTTGTACACTTTTAACCCAAATTATAAAGTTCTACCCTTCTTGTACCAAACTTCAAGGGCCAAACTATAAATATATTATAACCCATTTCGTTATTTGGATATCCGTTTACCAAACCCCACCTATATTCATACTTTTCTTGGACCCGAATCTACAAATCCATAACTTGGACCTTAATTACGCGTTTACAACCCTAACATATTGGCCGACCCTAATCCCTCATTCAATTACGTTTAGAATGATCCAGAACTTGGGCCTTAGCTTATTATTCACGCATGAAACCCTAATATCGTTTTCTATATAAACGATCTCATAAACGCAATTAAATTCACACCAGCCTTCTATTAGCCGTCGCCATTCTTTCCCCTAAGTTTAATTATATTGTCAAAGTCGCGAGGTGGTGTTTCTTGATCAAAGTCTAGCCTTAACCAATGGTTCACCGTCTGCCCCTTTCAGGTCAATTCAAGGTAATTCAATACAAGGTTTTGATCGCGAATGCATGTTGAACCAAATCCCTATGATGATTTTGATTAACTTTATCGGGTTTGATCAAATCGAGTTGCTAGGGTTTTTGATCAAACTGATTTAATCTGTTCATGTATTTAAGGAATGGTTTCTAAATCTATCTGAATTCGCTGGATAGCCCAGCTGGTAAACCATATTTCTTGCATACCATATTTCTTGCAGGGAGCAGGTCGCGGGTTCGAGACCCAGCCACCCCGATTTTTGAGTTTTATTTTTGATATTTATTTTAAAACATTTTATTAAGTATATTATTAATATTAATAATCAAATAAAGTTATTTTATCAAAAACCAACTATGTAAATACTTGTTTTCTAACGTCTTGAGTCCGTGTATGTATGGATATGTAAACATATACGTATATATACATAATAACATGAAAACAAATCTTTATGTTTTAATATATATATATATGTGTGTGTGTATATATATATAAGACTAGTAATATTTTTAAAGGATATATTTTCTTTTATATACGATTAACAAACTAATTATTTTATATAATATATCTATATATATAATATTATATTAATCATGATTAAAACGGGAGTATAATATTAATTTAAAATTATCGAGTTTCATAAATCAATCTTGTACATTTACTTAAACGTATTCGTATTATCTTTGTTCTTTACTAGGCTTTAACGTTCACATGTGATTTCCCGCATTCTTAATAATCTCATTCACCTTTTTTCTTCTACCAAGGTGAGTACCACATTCCCCTATTTTACTTGTTTTTCGCGTTTTAGGGACATATGCGTAAATATATTTTCTCCTATATACTTATACACAAAACTGCAACTTTGTCTTATGTGTTAACAACTTATACCTTACTTGTTTATGTGCTTATTTGCTTTGTATGTTTCCGCATTCGGAGAGGTCCAACATAATCTCAGTCTAGTATGATCATACGTCAGTCGTTATAGCTTTGTGCTTCTCGACATCTCAGTTATACTTGCTTATTTGGTTAATTTGTTATACTCATATGACTTGTTGCAACTACTTAATTTTATTTATACATTTAAACTGGTGTGTTGCTCACTCAACCTTGTGTTGACAAAACCATTCTATTTTCAACGCATATGCAGGTTATCGTTGATATTCAAGCTTGTTTGGAAGAAAAACTTAGGATTGCACGCTAGAGAAAATAAACAAGATTATAGACCTTGATATATTTGTGTTGTTTTATTTATTTGAAATATGGATTTTGTATTTGATGTTTTTAATTATTAAATCAACTTAATAGAAATTGTCACATTTATTATTGCATAATAGTAACATTTAAAAAGCTGTGAGTAATCAGTTCGCCCTGGCATTTCCGCCGTAGGTTGGGGTGTGACAATATCAAAACACATCAAAAATCTTTTTGTGATTTTTCAAAAGTAACAAAATCAAAAATCAATATATGATAAACAATACATATTTTTGTGGGAAAGATCGCAACATGGGATCATATTGACTAGTAATGTTCTAAGTTACATATCGATTTCGACATTATTATGCGCATAATCCAACGATGATTGCAAATATAATTATCCATTTTAAACTTTACAAAAATCCTTCATTAGCCTTACGCTACGCTTAAACTTCATTTAAGCACAACTCATATATGGGCCCCAGCTATCAGACACAATCTTTATCTTATATAGTGAATTGTCAAATGTATTATTTTTCACATTCTTAACATGATTAGCTGTGACCCATGCAAAAATAGTAAAAGTAAAATGTAGCAGAAGCTTAAAATTTTGCCTTAAGATCGATATTAATACACGCAAATAAGGTTCCATTTTAACAAAACAAAAAAATAAAACTAAGTTGAAGTGTATAAGGCCTTAACAATCAATTCGGATAATACCGTATTATCACGCAATGAAAGTCCAAGGTTGTATACGAAACACCAAAGAAAATAAAGCAGAATATTCAAAATATAGAAAAAAGGAAAAATAAGGTGAATTTCTTTGCAAAATGAACACATGTACACACAACAATCTTTAAACTTTTTGATACTTAAAACAGATTTTAACTACGCATAAAGATGTTGTATCGCTAGATTTGGCAATCATTTAGATTTATATCTTATCAACACTTATATGATTTCCCAAGTCTATCATACATATCATAAAATTGATCTTATGACACTTTTTAGTCTAATTTATCCATCAGCTAGATATGTTAAGTCAATGTAAATCACTTCCCATAAGGTCAAATCAAATTTCTCAAAATATATGTTTTTCAATTTTTTTTTGTATCTTTATATATCAAGACAGAAATCACAATCTTTTTGTATTTTTCTCATATATTCTCCCCACCCCCCCCCCCCCAAAATGAAAAACATAATGAAAGAAAATAAATGAAAAAAAGTACAAAGAAATAAAATTGATCAACCGAGCGATTGAATTTCTAAAAATGTTTTTAAGCCATATAAACCAAGCAAGTAGATAAATCTTGTGTCAAATGTCTTTGTGAAACGGTCCGCTTTCTGAAATCCATGTGAATTTTCTCCAAATTGATTAATTTCTTTTCAAAGCAATCACGGATAAAGTGATACTGGATTCCAATGTGGTTTGTTGTAGAATGGTATACGGGGTTTCTAGTAATACAAATAGAAACCAAATTATCAATATGGATGAGAGTAGTAAGAAACTTCAAACCGTAATCCCACAAATGTTGTTGGATCCACAAAACCTGTGAACAACAACTCGAGGTTGCCACGTACTCGGATTCGGTGGTTGAAGTAAATATTGTTGTCTGATTCTTACACTACCAGGAAACAAGTCGGTTTCCTAAGAATTAACATCCTGTTGTGCTAGGTAGACTTGAAGTTGATCTTGCATCCTCCATAGTCAGAATATGTGAAACCCATAGATCGAAACTATTATCCTTAGGATACCATAACCTGATGTCAGGATTACCCCTTAAATACTGAAAATACACTTAACAGCCGCCAAATGAGTCACTCTGGGACTCGATTGATACCTGGAACATAAACAAATAGAAAACTTGATATTAAGATGAGACGCAATTAAGTTCAATAAAGAAATAATCATAGCTCGATAAAGGGTCGAGTCAACGGTTTCCTCCAATTCATCCGGTGACAAATTGTGACCCACGGGAAGAGGCATTGAGGGGACTTTTCTAGCAGTTATCTTGAATTGGCTCAAGACATCGTTCATATACTTGGTCTAATGAATGAAAATACTTGAATCAGACTGGTGAACCTCCAACCCTAAAAAGAACTCAACTATCCTATCGAGCTCATCTCGAACTTTGTTTGCAAAGTCTTCTCAAACTCTATACACCAGTTGTCGTTCGTAGAACCAAAAATGATATCGTCAATGTATATCTGGACCAGAAGAATATCATTTTTCACAATCTTATAAAAAAGGGTACAATTCACAGTCTCTCGTGAGAATCCGCTATCCATGAGATGCTCAGCCAATGTGTTGTACCAAACTCTTGGGGCTTGGTGAAGACCAAAAAGAGCCTTGTTTAATAGGTAAACACGCTCTAAATAATCAGGATCTTCAAATCCAGGAGGTTGCTTCATGCAAACCTCTTCATGAATTTCCTCATTTAAAATGCACTTTTCACATCCATTTGGTACACCTTGAAATTCTTAAAAGATGAGTAGGCTAAGAAGATTCGTATAGCCTCAAGTCTTGTAACCAGATCATATATTTCGTTGTAGTCAGTGCCTTCATTTTGATTATAACCTAGGACTACTAGTATTGCTTTGTTACGCACAATAACACCACGATTATCTTTTTTACACTTAAGTACCCACTTCGTCAGGATAGCCTTTTTCACCTGATTAGGTTTGTCAATGAGATCCCAAATAACAAGACAAACAAATTGTTGTAGTTTATCCTGCATTGCTTCTACCCAAAAAGGTTCTTGAAGTTCCATAGACACATTAGTAGGCTCGATTTGGGATAAAAAGCAAGTGTATTGGGCAATACTCTGAATTCCCGAGGCAGTTATATCAGCATACACACACAACAATGGATCAACAAACAACATTAGAAACTTGATGACGCGTACACACTCCCTTATTCAAATCACGAATAATATTGTCATGGGTATGATACGAATGAATCCGAAGAGTCGGATTCTTAGGAACTTCAACATTATCGTGCAAATTGGTGACATTAGTATCAGCCGCTTCATCATTCAAAGTTTGGGAAGATTCACGTGATTGTCTCTCATTATCTTCATGAGGTTCTACCAATGGTTTTGAGGTACAATATTTAAAGTCGGCATCCTCATATGTATCAAATTACACATCTGAATTTCAGGTTGATCATGTACAATGGTAGAATAACGAGTAGAATAACTTGGATAAGATAAAAATTCTTGTTCCAAATAAGGACGAACCAAGTCTTTTGTTTGTACATCAACCGATGGAGAGAAAGAATCAAACAAACCATCATAATCAAACATCCAATATGGTCTCTTGCCAGCAGAAGGTGTGGTGTACCATTGATAGTCAACATGGTACCATTCTTCAACACACCCAAAGAAGAGATTAAAAACTCATTTATTCGGTTAAGTATACCCAAGGAATACCTATCAATGTCATTTTCCTCAAACTTTACCGCATCTTTCTTTAACATCATACAAGGACACCCAATTGGCTCTAAGAATTGAAGATTTGGCTTTTGGTTGTTTAACAATTCATAACTTGTCTTCTTAAACTTTTGTACTAGGAGAACTCGATTCAACGTGTAGCAAGCCGTATTCATAGCCTCATTCCAAAATTGAACAGGAAGCTTAAAATCTTCTAGCATGGTTCTAGCCACTTCAATAATAGTCCAATTCTTACTTTCAGCAACCCTGTTCTGTTGTGGAACATATGGAGCACTATATTCATGATGTATACCACGTTGAATACAGAAAAACTCCATTATATTCATTATCACTTCGAATACGCCTCACTTTCAACCTGTAAAGTGATTCGATCTTGGTTATCAAATTTCGCACAAGAACAGTTGTTTGATCCTTCGTGATCATAAAAAGTACCCATGAAAATCTTGAGTAGTCGTTAGTGACCACTAAACAATAATAATCCCTAACAATATTTTCTAAATTAACTGGACCATATAAACCCATATGTAGACGTTCCAGTGGTGTATTGATAGAATTGGATCTTATTCAATGGATGAGGTGACGTGAGGTCGAAGATTCACTAAAAAATAAACCGATTACAACTATTAGATAGCGATAAACGGGTATCGAACACATGGAGTTTGTGGAAAATATGTTACTAAGTAGCTTTTCAGTTAATCTATATTAAACTAAATGCAGAAAATAAATTCAAATAGTTGGTTGTTTGGTTCTGATTAATAAAAATAACGAAAACAATAAACGAGTTTTAACAATATAAGAAAGAATGCTCTCTCCCGATTTCAGGTTTCCAATTTTGATAAAGTTAATTTTTACTCGTGAGATGAACTACACAATTATAGTTCGTGAAAATGCGTTTGGATGTGATAAGAGAGGACTAAGTACTTGGATTACAAAAACGCAAGGTTGTCACTCAAAAATCAATTTAGTATTTTTAATCCTAATTCTCTTATACTAAATCTCGATTGCCTGTGGCACAAAGAACGGATAGTCAAGAACACGAATTTATAACATACTAACAATTACAAAACAAACACACAATCACCATAGCAAAATAATCATATGATCAAAATACTATCTCACCAATAACATAAACGATTAACCAATATCCAATTAGAAAATCTTACAGTTCGGGAGAGAACATAAAGAGTACTAGCCACACATCGTTTAATTAATCATCACCTCAATTAAGATAATCGAACGAATCATAAACCCAAACAAATGATTATAATCACCAAAGTCTTGTTCTTGCTCTCAAAAATTCATCTATAGCTTGTTTAGAATGAAGGATAGGTGAAAAGATAGCCCAAAAACGAGTATTAAACCTACAGAAATCGGCAGTTACGACCTGAACCGTGGCCCACGGTCTACACCATGGGTCACGGTGATCTTCTTGAAATGCTGGACCGTGGCCCACGATCCCCACCGTGGGCCACGGTGGTCTTCACGGTAGAACAGGGGCCACGGTATGGTGGCCTCTGTCCGTTTTGATTATATTGGACCGTGTCCCACGGTCTCAACAGTGAGTCACGGTGGACTTCAGCCCCGCCTTCTTGTTTTCACTTCTTTTGACCATCTCTCGCGTACCCGGTTCCTTAGGTTTCTTCATTATACATCATAGAAGGCCAGGAACCTCCTTTGAACCTACAATTCACCAAAAGCACCATAGTTATCCAATTCCACAAAATAAACCAATTCAATACATGATTACTAACGACATTAGATCAATTAAGGGTTGTCCCATGGACCGCCCGTTACATTCCCACACAATCGTTTCTTTCCCCCAAGCAACATCTCAACACCAACTTTCTATTACATTCAACTTGTATCCACCAATCTTACCACAAATCCGGTTCAGTTAAGGTCCCAAGTCATACCCTATTCCCTTGTTTTTATCGGTTGCACTAGTTCACTTGACTTTCCATTAAAACATAGATTTCTAACCAAACCTAGCATGCTTTCGGTGTTTACCTATACATAACACATTTACACATTAACTTTTTCTTGGTGATCATCCATACATTTCATATTTAATCAATTCTCCTCACATACGCTTGTACAATCATCAAATCTCCACCTATGTAAATGCATTTGACATGAACACAAATCAAGAGGTCTTAAAACGGGTTGTAATGGGGCCAAGTATAAGGGTATGGAAGGGAATATTGAAAGTAGCTCAAGCGATCCGATCCGACTTATTACAAACAAACTAAGTAAACAAAGAATTAAACAGCTATATACATAACTAAAATCATCATCATTTTTTTTGAACTAATATAAATGTAAGCATAATAAACATAATGCTTAACATATCTAATTGACAAATACTAAAACAATTACATAGAAACCTATTAAGTCGGATCGTTTCGCAATATAACCCCCGCCCCTCTCATATCTACATTCATAATATGTAATGTATGAGCCCCAACCCCCCAAAACTTACACTCTCGCTCATCCAGACGAGGCTTAACCTAAGAGACTCTATCACTTTTGTACTCATGCCAAGCTAAGATCTCGAAATTCACTAATTGTATAAGTTCTATTGGAGAATATCAACCGTCTCACCAACCAATACTTTCTCAATTCTCAAGTGTAAATGAATATATTATGCAAGTTATTACACCGAAAGCATGCTAACCTTGATTAGAAAACTACATAATCTCTTAAAAAAACAACTAGGCACATGTTATTTAGGGAATTGTGACCATGAAAATGAACCAAATCTTTACCCCGCCATCTTACCACTTTCCGGTTTCATTACACACACAAATGTTTTTTATATTTTTTTTGTTTTTAAGTTTTTATGATTTTTTAATTTTTTCTTTGATTTTTTTTCTTTTTTTTTATGAAATTTTTCAAAACAAACGAAAATTTCCTCATCCCCACACTTGGGATACATTGTCCCCAATGTACGGGTTTAAGAAAAATAAAAAAAACTACTTCATAAACACCACCTTCTTTTCAACACAACCCTTAATACTTAATCTTAAGTATTACATCCACCACCCATCCACACAAAAACAAATAAAAACACAAAAGATAACAAATTATACAATAATATACAGAATGGAGTTCACCTGGAATCGCGAAGCTCAATCAGTTGCAAGGCGGGTGGGCCGGCCCAAATATAGCTGTCATAAAATCTAAGAACTGGCCAAAGTTAAACGCCCCATCGCCGCCGCTGCTTCCTTCTTCTTCTTGTGGTGGTGGTGGTGCCATTGATTGCATCAGGTTGATCCACATGGAGTGATGAAGAGGTGGTTCGGGATAACGTATCGAACCGTCATATGGAGGTAAAGTCGTGTAATCTACAATTTGCGGATCCGGTTCACTTGCATGCCATTGATCATGAATCCTCTGATTCCGGTCATCCAAGTATCTCATATTTATCTCATGTTCTCGCCCATAAGCATTGGCACGGTTTCATATCTCCAACCTGTCGTGCCTTTCTTTTTCAGCCCGTTCAGCATAGGCCCCCATGAAGGTCTGATGGTCAAATAATGCAATCTACTCATCTGACCAATTTCCATACGTGGAAGGCCTATGCCTCTCCACCACCTCATTCATTGACCCAACATGGGCCCAATTATTACCATAAGAGTTATAACCATCCGAATAATCCCAACCCCCGTGTTGGGAACTGCTGCCACCGCCCACATCCATGTAATCGGGCTCACCTACCTCTTCCACTTGTTCTATCACATCATCCTCCTCTACCTCTACATCCTCTCTAACCGTTCTCCATCTCACCTTATCACAAACAAGCATGTGGTGCCTATCACTTTTTGTGTACTCCCAACCCAGTAAATCCGACAACTTAAACTCTTTAAATACCTTGGTCATTCCCACCGACTCGTCAGTTATCACACCATGATTCTTTAACAATGCTGTGATAAGTCGACAATGCGGAATTAACTTCCGCTTATTGCATTCCCGGCTGATCCAAATATTATGCTTGACTAGATATCGGTAAGAAATAATGAGCGTTCCACACATCAACGCATATAGCACAGGAATATCACAGTTTCGCACTATCGAAATATATCCCCTTTGAGGAATCACATTATACAAGCAAATAGACATCAATAACTGTGCCTCAATATTCAAATCCTTTCTCTTAATCTGATCACCCGAACCTCCACCTCTTCTGAGAACTTTTTCAAGCATGTGGTGCCATTGAAGATGCTTGTCAGGACATTCAAATAAATCTTTGACAGAAGGATACACATATGAGTTGCTTGGTTTGGTGTCAAAAAGCGCGATCTTGTTAAATGTGTCAAATGACATTACCACTTCATGTCCTCCCATCGTCCCAATCAATTTTATGTTATTACCTTTTTTGAACGCGGGACATCTTAATGTAGACACCCACTCCTCAATTTCCTGATCATACAAAGTTCTGCTCTCTTCATCATAACATTTCAGAGCTGCTTCCCATCCTAATTCCTTAAATCTGTTAACTATCCCAAAAGCCTCAAAACCGGGATTGGTTACCTCCTTCTCACACATATATCCTTCAATTAGTTTATTCAACGTGGCCATTTTATCAATGAACAGCTCCGCTTGCCATTATAATGCGTACTTTGACAATCCCCACCTTTCCACGTGGGTTTTACCGTTTGTACTTGCACATGTGCTTGCTCTTCCTGCATTCTTTACCTCTTTAATTGGGCTGCTCGACCGCTAGAAGTTGATGCCTTTCCCTTACCCTTGTCAGAGGTTCTACCCATCTACACACAACAAACAACCCAAACAAACCAAGTTAATTCAACATGAACTTCCCCACACTTGCTTGTTACTATGGTTGTGGATAATCACTCATCAATCAATTTTACCAAAAATTTCAAGAATTTCACCAACACATGATTTCTACATTATCAATTAAACAACCATAAGTTTGTAACATTTATCCACTATTCACAACCATAATGTATAATCATTATGCTAATCACTCATACAAGCAAATGGGTATATAGAACAATTATGAATAACTTACAACATCATTGCAATATACCATCAATAATAAAAATTCCATACCTTGGTGTTGTAGGAGATGTAGATGAAGAAAACTTCAAAGTAAACCAAAACCCACAATTTTCGGACTTAATTGTCCAAAATCGACCAACAAAACAAGAGATTCTTTCAAATGAAATGATATAATCGAAACCCTTGTGAAATTTTAGCCAATTTAGACCCGAAAATCGGTTGATTTGGTGAAGATATGTGAAAGTTATGAATGTTTGAAATTGGGAGTTAGGGTTTGTAGAGATGATTGTGAGGAAGAAGAAGATGAGAATTGAAGTAAATAATAATGTTAGGTGGTTTGTGTGGTTTAGAATTGGTTAAAAAATTTGATTTTTAATGTTTATTAAACCCAAAACCCGTCTCCCCTTTTCATTCTCGACCGGACCGTGGCCCACGGTCTCAACCGTGGGTCACGGTTGACTCAAATCTGTTCGGATATTTTCAGAGGACCGTGGCCCACGGTCCACACCATGGGTCACGGTGGAGTTATGTCAAATGTAACAGAGAGGACCGTACCGTGGACCAAGCCTCCACCGTGCAACACGGTTACCCACCGTGGGCCACAGTCTGAACCGTGGTCCACGGTTCACTATATATATATATTTAAAATTTCAAAAACAAAATTAAAAAGAACCAAAAATAATCAACAAGATTAAAAACTTATTTACCAATTAAAATTCAAAAGTACCCTACCCCCCAATAAAAACACGAGTTGTCCCCAACACGGTAAAGAAAAACATAAAATTTTCCCACACTTTACTTGGATAAACTCCAAAACGGGGAAGGTAATTTTTAAAACCAATTTTGAATAAAAACTAAATTAGACTAAACTAAAATATACAACATACCTTGGCCTCTTACTTTGTTTCATCATCCGGTGAGCTTAACAAGTAACTCACCCTATCCACACCGAGCATATTGATGTCCTTTCCTTCCAAGTAAGGTGTAAGCCTTTGACCGTTCACCACTTGTTTCGTTTGTTCTTGAACATCTTCTATCTCCACATCGCCAAACTGTCCCACTTTTGTGATGATATATGGGCACATCCACTTGCTCTTTAACTTACCCGGGAACAACTTTAACCGTGAATTATACAAGCACACCTTTTGACCCACTTCAAAAGTCTTTTTTCTCAACTTTGCATCATGGACTTTTTTTAGTTTGTCTTTGTATGCAGAAGCACATTCATACCCTTCATCCCGGATTTCCTCAATCTCATTCAATTTCAACTTCCTCAATTCACCCGCTTCCTTATAATCCGCGTTAACATTCTTGATTGCCCAAAACGCCATATGTGCCAACTCCATTGGTAAATGACACCCTTTCCTATAAACTAACCGGTAAGGAGTTGTGCCAATAGGAGTTTTGTAGGCGATCCGATATGCCCACAATGCATCATTTAACTTAGAAGACCAATCCTTCTTATCGACCCGCACCGTCTTCATCAAGATTTCTTTAATTTGGCTATTGGACACTTCAACTTGTCCACTTGTTTGTGGATGATAAGGAGTAGCAATGCGGTGATTCACATTGTACCTTTTTAAAAGTTTCCCAAAGTTGAAATTCATAAAATGCGACCCGCCATCACTAATAATAACTCGGGGAATACGAAACCGAGCAAAGACGTTTGATTGAATGAATTTGCAAACTACCGAATGGTCATTGGTTCTTGTTGCTACCGCTTCTACCCACTTGGACACTTAATCAACCGCAACCAAGATATATAAAAATCCATTTGAGTTTGGAAACGGGCCCATAAAGTCAATTCCCCATACATCGAAAATCTCTAACACCAAAATTGGTTGCAATGGCATTTCATCCCGTTTTGAGATACTACCCAACCTTTGACAATTCAAACAATGTCGGGCATACTCACTTGCATCTTTGAAAATGGTGGGCCAATAAAACCCACATTGAAGTACCCGGTAGCCCGTCTTTTGACCACTAAAATGACCTCTGCACGCCGATGCATGTGCATGAGTCAGAATCTCCCATGCCTCAGAATCGGGAATACACCTCCTTATCATTTGATACGAACTAATCTAGAACAAGTCCGGTTCATCCCAAATATATTGTTTCACTTGGGCCATGAACCGTTGTCTTCTTTTCTTCATCCAATGACTTGGAATAGACCCCGTTGCTAAATAGTTCACAAAGTGGGCATACCATGGAGCAGTAGACACGGCTAACAATTGTTCATCAGGAAATCGTTCGTTTATTTCCATCGGGTCATCGACACCCTCCAATGGAATTTGGGATAGGTGATCCGCCACGACATTTTCACACCCCTTTTTATCCCGAACCTCTAAATCAAACTCTTGCAATATCAATACCCATTGAATTAATCGTGCTTTTGCATCCTTCTTCTACATCAAATATCGAACCGCACTATGGTTCGAATAAACAATCACCTTACCCCCCCCAAATATACGAGCAAAACTTATCCAAAGCATACACCACCGCAGGTAATTCTTTTTCGGTTGTTGTATAATTAAGTTGCGCTTCGGATAATGTTTTACTCGCATAATAAATTACCACCGGCTTTTTATCAACTCGTTGACCCAAAACAGCTCCGATTGTAGTATCACTAGCATCGCACATAATCTCAAACGGCTTTAACCAATCCGGTGGTTGTAGAATGGAAGCTTTCACCAACTATTCCTTCAAAACATTAAACGCTTGCAAACATTCATTAGTAAAATCAAAAGGAGCATATTTTAATAATAAATTACATAAAGGTTTTATGATCACACTAAAGCCTTTAATAAATCTTCTATAAAAACCCTCATGCCCCAAAAATGACCTTACCCCTTTAATGTTTTTAGGTGGTGGTAAAGATGATATTACCCCGACCTTTGCCTTATCCTCTTCCATTCCCCTTTCTGAAATCACGTGACCCAACACGATACCCACTTGCACCATGAAGTGACTTTTCTCCCAACTTAAAACTAAATTTGTCTCAACACATCTTTTTAAAACTTTTTCTAATTCATTGAGAAAAGTTTCATAAGTTGGACCAAAAATGGAAAAGTCATCCATAAATACCTCAAGTGAATCCCCGACCATATCCGAAAATGTACTCATCATACAACGTTGGAATGTGGCCGGGGCATTACACAATCCGAATGGCGTTCGCCGAAAAGCAAAAGTGCCATACGGACAGGTGAAGGTGGTCATGTGTTGGTCATCTGGGTGAATAGCGATTTGGTTATAACCCGAGTACCCATCCAAAAAACAGTAATGCTTTTGACCCGATAATTTTTCAATAATTTGGTCAATTAAAGGTAATGGAAAATGGTCTTTAGATGTAGCAGCATTTAATTTACAATAATCAATGTAAAATCGCCACCCGGTGACCGGTCGGGTGGCGATTTGTTCACCTCTTTCATTTTTAATTACCAGTATACCTGCTTTTTTCGGTACCACCTGTGTAGGACTTACCCATGCACTATCCGAGATGGGGTAGATAATCCCCGCATCCAACCACTTTATTACCTCTTTCTTCACAACTTCTCTCAAATTGGGATTCAACCTTCTTTGATTCTCTCGGGTTGGTTTTGCCTCCTCATTAGTGATGATTTTATGCATAACTATAGATGGACTAATGTCTTTTAAGTCGGAAATTCTCCAACCTATGACCGCTTTATTCGTCCTCAACACCTTCAACAATTCTTGTTCTTGGGCCTTTTCCAAAGTAGATGCAATAATGACCGGTAATGTGTCATTATCCCCCAAAAACGCATACTTCAAGTGGCTAGGCAAATCCTTCAATTCCAATTTCAGTGGGCTTTCCAATGATGGTTTAGTACCCGAATCGATCACAGCTGGCAGACTTTCAATTTGATGAGTCCATGGTGGTCGTCCCTCTTTTACTGCCAACACATCTTGATTTTTCTATTCCATCCTCAATGCACAAAGATGTACCTGTTTAGAAAAATCACAAACACATGCTTCCAAAGCATCTTCCTCATAATCATGTGGTTCACACATGTCAACAATATCTGCCATGAAACACTCATCACCACATAAAGAATTAGATCCGTTATTGAACACATTTAATCTCATTTTCCGATTTCCAAAAGCCATATCAACTGTACCCGATCGACAGTCAATAATAACATGAGCGGTGTATAAAAACGGTCGACCCAATATAACATTTTGTTGTTGGGTCGAATCAACCGATGAGTAGTCTAAGACCAAAAAATCAACCGGATAGTAAAATTCTTCAACTTTTACTATCACATCCATCAAAATTCCACGGGGAAGTTTATGGGACAAATCGGCTAACACAACCGTTGTCTCAACTCGTTTTAAAGGACCAAAATCATATTGGTCATATAAACCCCCGGGAAGAATACTTACTCCGGCCCCAAGATCTAGTAACGCTTTAGACATTTGAAAGTCGCCTACTTAATTGTTAATTAAGGGTGTTCCCGGATCTTGAAGCTTAAGAGGAATATCTCCTTTTAAAACCGCAATTACCCGATCAGTTAAATACACTCGTAGAGGCACTTTTTGTTGCCTCTTTTGAGTGCATAATTCTTTTAAAAACTTAGCATACGCGGGCACTTGTTTAATTGCCTCAAGTAAAGGTAAATTTACCTTTACTTGTTTAAAAACTTCCCACGACTCTTCTTTTTGAGAACCCTTCTTGAAATGATGTTTTTCTTACCCGGGTCGAGTAAAGCCAGGGGAAATGGAACCGCATTTGGTTCCACTTCCTCATTTTTATCGTTTAAATTTGAAGTTAGACCCGGATTTTGTAACGATTTTTCAAAAGTGACATGTTTAGTGGGTTTATTTGTTACAATTTCATCATCACTTTCATTACCCGTAATATCCTCAACTTCCACTTCAACCACACCCGGTGAAAAATCCTTTTTATATTCTTTACCACTTCTTAAAACACTAACGTGGTTAATAGGAACATTACGAGAAGAGTTATGAGAAGGATTTACCTTTGTGTCGCTTGGCAATTGACCTTTATTCTTCTTCAACTCGGACACTTCAGTTGCGAGTTGACCCATTTGTGTGTTCAAAGATTGGATGGCCTTATCTCTAATTTCATCCTTTTGCATTCTAACCTCATCAAGTTGATTTCTTCGTTGCATTTCTTGTTGCATCAACTTCAACATGTCCATAACCTCATTTCCACTCGATGAACTTTGACCCGTTGACCTTGAAACCCTTGACTATTCCCACCATGAAAATTACCTTGGTTATTATATTGCTGGCGAGGAACATAATTGCCTTGATTTCCTTGAAAATTCGGGTTAGATTGAGTGGCTGGGTTTCCATATCGAAAATTCAGGTGATTTCTCCTACCACCTCCCCCTTGAAGTGCATTCACCTCTTCCACCGATGCTTGACCTACCACACATACTTCCAAAGCATGGCCCAACTCGTTACAATTTGTACAAACATAAATTACCTGATTAGTGGTTTGTACATTTCCTTCTTCCACGGCTTGCACTTGAGGTCTACTAATCGCCGGTCTTGCTCTTCGTCCGGTTTGGGCCATTCTCTTTGAAGTAAGCGCCATTTGTTCCAAATATGCCCAATCATCTTGTTCATAATTGGTACCAAATGTGCCATTCATGATCAACCTCAAATCCGGTTCATCCTCCTTACTCAAACCCTCATGAAACGCATTCAACAATTCCATAAAGCAATACCATGATGAGGACAATTCTTGATCATCATATTGAACCTCTCGAATACTTCATGAAACATTTCCCCCGATTGTTGTTGGAAGGTTCTCAAACTTCTTCTCGCATCGTAGGTCTTTTGGGCTATATAGAATTCTTCTAAAAATCTTTGTTGCATTTCGGCCCAAGTATAAATAGGCGCGGAAGGCAAAGTGTAAAACCATCTCTTTGCCTTGTCTTCCAATGAAAACTGAAATTGAACCAACTTAACCTCATCTGATGTTAAACCTTGACCCCCAATTGTGTTGCAAATGGAGTCATATGCCTCCAAGTGGAAGTAAGGTTCCTCTGTTGCTAGACCTTTATACTTCGGAAGACTTTGAAGGGAATTGGTTCTTACTTCAAATGTTCTCCCTTGTTGATTGTGAGGGATAACCACCGAACACAGATTATTAGTAATTATGGGTCAGAAATGGGCTTCAATCCCCCTTACCATCTCTCTTGCATGCCTTCTTGGTACCCCCATTGGTACTCTTGGTTGACCCATTTGCCTATAAACGGGCCTTGGCTGCGCAAATTGTTGTTGAAACTGTGGTTGGGGCATCTGCGGTTGGAACTGTTAATCTTGAGGTTGCCCTTGTGGTTGTTGAATAATCGGTGGCGGTTGAACTTGATTAACAACAACCGGTGGTTGTTGTTGAGCTTGTGGTTGAACTGGTGGTTGAGCTTGTTGTTGAACAACCAGCGGTGGTTGTTGTCGATTAAACTCTTGCAACGGTTCCGGTTGTTGCCATTGACCATAACCAAAATTTTCCGGATTTACCCTTTGACTTCCATCACCTCCTGTGTAGTAACCTTCCACTTCATACCCTTCAAACTCATTATCAAACCCATACCCGTAACCGTCAACTTGCGTTCTTGAATGTTGCATGAAAGGCGGGGGTTGGTATTGGTAACTTGATTGTGATTGTTGAATGGTTGGTGGTTGGTTTTGTTGAGATGATGATGCACCAAAAGTAGGAAAAAGGTTGGAAATAGATGGCAATGTGGATGTTGTTGCGTAGGTGTATTGAGCAGGGATGGGTTCGGTTGTGTGAGGTGGCAATTCACTTGATGTTGTAGGTATATTAGTAGTGATTGGTGTAGGTGAAACAGGTGGAGGTGTGGATGGTAATGTTTGACCCGAAGTGGGAACTGGTTATTCCATGGTGCTGTTCAATGCAGTTGGAGAACCAAGAAGTTTGTTCTCCCTAAGTAGGACTCGGTTTCTCCGAAGTGTTATGTCAATCTCGGGATCAATACTAGCGGTGATGACCTGTTAGAGCTTCTAGTATGCATACACCTGTAGGTACCTGCACACTAACACAACCAGCCTAAACCCGAAAATAACAAACAAAAACTACTAAAGCTAACACACGTTGCACACTACTCCCCTGCAACGGCGCCAAAATTTGACGTGAGGTCGAAGACTCACTCAAATATAAACCGATTACAACTATTAGATAGCGATAAGCGGGTATCGAACACAGGGAGTTTGTGGAAAATATGTTACTAAGTAGCTTTTCAGTTAATCTATATTAAACTAAATGCGGAAAATAAATTCAAATAGTTGGTTGTTTGGTTTTGATTAACAAAAATAACTAAAACAATAAATGAGTTTTAACAATACAAGAAAGAATGCTCTCTCCCGATTTCAGGTTTTCAATGTTGATAAAGTTAATGTTTACTTGTGAGATGAACTACACAATTATAGTTCGTGAAAATGCATTTGGATGTGATAAGAGAGGACTAAGTACTTGGATTACAAAAACGCAAGGTTGTCACTAAAAAATCAGTTTAGTATTGTTAACCCTAATTCTCTTCTACTAAATCTCAATTGCCTATGGCACCAAGAACGGATAGTCAAGAACACGAATTTATACCATACTAACAATTACAAAACAAACACACAATCACCGTAGTAAAATAATAATATGATCAAAATACTATCTCACCAATAACATAAACGATTAACCAGTATCCAATTAGAAAATCTTACAATTCGGGAGAGAACATAAAGAGTACTAGCCATACATCGTTTGATTAATAATCACCTCAATTAAGATAATCGAACGTATCATAAACCCAAACAAATGATTATAATCACCAAAGTCTTGTTCTTTCCTTAAAAAATTCGTCTCTAGCTTGTTTAGAATGAAGGATAGGTAAAAAGACAGCCCAAAAACGAGTATTAAACCAAAAGAAATCGGCAGTTACGACCTGAACCGTGGCCCACGGTCTACACCGTGGGTCACGGTGATCTTCTTGAAATGCTGGACCATGGCCCACAATCCCCACCGTGGGCCACGGTTGTCTTCACGGTGGAACAGAGGCCACGGTATGGTGGCCTCTGTCCGTTTTGAATATATTGGACTGTGGCCCACGGTCTCAACCGTGGGTCATGGTGGACTTCAGCCCCGCTTTCGTGTTTTCACTTCTTTCACCATCTCTCGCGTACCCGGTTCCTTAGGTTTCTTCATTATAAATCATAGAAGCCCCAGAACCTCCTTTGAACCTACAATTCACCAAAAGCACCATAGTTATCCAATTCCACAAAATAAACCAATTCAATACATGATTACTAATGACATTAGATAAATTAAGGGTTGTCCCATGGACCGCCCGTCAAGAGGCTTCTTTTTCTGTTTCTTTTCTTGCACATGACATAATGATCGGTCATGTGAAAATTTTCAATAAAAATCCATCCACCAAGTCATTAGCAGTTAAATGATTCATTTCTGTTGTGGATGCGACCCATCCTTCTGTGCCATAGAATCGTGTTTTTCTCGATTGTTTTTTACACAAAACATGTTGTTATTGACGAAGATGTTGTAGTGGATGCCATATCAATAACATAAGTATAATTCAATCGGGGCGATCTTATGATAACCATTTCCCCGTGAATCACAAACTCAGGCTTTAAAATCACACATTCTTTGTAAGTGAACAAGGTTGTATACTTCTTGTCACAAATCTATAAAACGCTCAACAGATTATGATAAACATTGTTACGGTAATTCACTTTCTCGAATGTAATTCTCTAGTTGGACACTTCACCCTCTTGGTTATAAGTCCACCTTGATTGCTCGCAAAAGAAACATAACCTCCTTGAATGATTTTAATGTTGGTAAGGAGATTAATATTTCCAGTAATATGAAGAGGCATTCACTATCCATAATCCACTTTTCACCTTAGATAGTCTTGGATGAACTCTTCACACACAAGTAAATGATTAGTATAAGAGGTAACCCAAGCCTCAGTCTTGGGTTGAACCTCATATTCCTTTTGGCATAAAACAACTTTAGGTTTCCATGTTAAAAAACTCCCCAATAACATCCTTCACCTTCTTCATAGCATATGGATGTAATTTCTGGAGTTGTGTATAGGTCAATGTTTCCTTTGACATCTTAGTCAATTTAATTTAAACATGATTTACATTAGTTCTGACAACATTACAAACATGTTTAACAAACTCAACCTGTTTCATGTCAACATTTTTGTTCTTAATGTAAATCCTAACCAACCTCCTAGGATTAACCTCATCAATCACGATATGATTCATATCAACCTTATTTTTTATAGGTTGCCTTTTCAAAATGCTTTTAATCACAAGAACATGGTCCTTGATTACAAGCTTTTTAGTCATTCTGACCCTAGATTCACATAATTTTGCAATATGACATCGTTCATCACAGGAAAAACAAGTTCTCTTATCCCCAAAAATTTGTGGTGAATGATATCTATCATATTAATCTTCATGTTAAAAATTCACAACCTTTGCATGAGATCCAACCAACTTATCCTCATCTTTTTCTTTATAAATTTCCAAGTTAGAACACTCATAAACATTTTTGTGTGTATTCGACCCAATTGATTTTGCAAACTAGATAGATTTTAGTAAAGTTGGTTGAGATTTATTTTGAGGTTTAGTGTTAAACTTCTTTGTTTCCCCTAAATACATCTCAGTCTCATTCACAAAAGGTTTCTCATAATCAAACACTCTTTCAATAGATTTTGGGTTAACCAAACTCAAAGGGAATACTTCATCAGCAATAAGTTGATTAACCCATTTTAGCTTGTAAACCTTTCTTCTTCTAACTTCCTCACTACTAATTGGATTCACAAACTTTCTTAACTCTTCATATAAGACCACTATGTTCTCGGATGGCTTTGAAGTAATAGTATCACCAAGCTTAGATTTTTCAATCACTTGTGGTTCACAAAGAATATGATTTTCAAGTGGAATATTTTTTATATTTGTGAATCCCAGTTGGTTCATATACATATTCAATGACCATTCCTTCGTCAGTTTGAGTATAAAAAGATTACTCTTAATATGAGATTTTGGAGTTGAGATCTTTTCAGTTTTCTCAACACTTTTCTTTATATTAACTTTCTCCTCAATAATTGATTTTACCTCACTAACATTAACAGGAGGATCTACTGTTAGTGGATAACTAATATCAACTTCTTTATATTCTTAGTGTTTGGTAGCTTAGTATAATCATGATTAAATGGGGGAGGTGTTTCAACAAATCCTAAACCAGTTTTAGCACCCTTTTGATAATTGTCATTTACTTCAATGATCTGATCTAGTAAAAATGATGAATTTTTAAATTTTCCTTAATTTCTGTTTTAAATCCAATATCTCACTTTCGAGTTCATCAAAATTGATTTTACCTCACTAACAGTAACACGAGTTCACTGCCTCTTGCTTGTTAGAGATCTCAGCTTTTAAATCATGATTACTGTTAGATAAAGCAACAAGTTTTTGTTTATAATCCTTATCACTTTCAAGCATTATCCGATAATTATCTCTTACCATAGAAAGATCAATGATCAGTGTTTCATTGTGATGATGTATCTTTTAGAGTTTAGAATTTGATCCATCATAATGAGAACATACGCAAGTATGAGAATCATCAGAACTATCACTATCTGATGAGCTTAAACTCACAAAATTAGAGGAAGAAACATAAGAAGAGTTAGAACTAACCTCTTCAATCTTTGCCATACATGAGAATATTTCCTACTGGATCTTCATAAGACACTTCTGGCTCAGATTCAGAATCTTCAATTTTCTTAATAACCTTTTTCATCTCATCAACCCACTCTCTTCAGTTTTAACAATCACAACCATGTTTGCTTGCTGTGGTTCACTTGAAGTTTCTCCCAACAGCCTTGTTGACCAATCTATCCCTTCTTGAACAATCATGGCCTTTGACTCACTCACCTTTCTTTGGTTTTTCTAAAGTTGTCTTTGGCTTCTCCTTTAATTCATTATTGTTATATTCCTTTGATGAGTTTCTATCTTGAGTCTTGTTACTAGGAGAATACTCTCGCATCGGTTTGTCACATAACTTTAGCAAGGAGACCAAATCCATGAAAATTATAACATTTTACCTTCAACTTATCAAAACCTATACTTTTGCTTATTGTTGGAAAATCATTCCCAGTCCTTTCCAAGAACTTATTTATCTTTCTGACAATCATGAACATATTTCATTTAAGATTTATAAGCTCCAAATCATTAGGATTAATCTGGTCATAATCTTCATCAGATAAGTCACAAGTAGCAACTTTAATGCCCACCAATTGTTCATATGAGAACCTGAAGGCTCCCATAAAAGCAAAGGGTTGTTCTGCTTCCTTAATGTTGGCATTTGGTGGTGAAGGAGGAGGAACTGAACTAAAACTTGACGAAGTTGGACTTGAAAACATTTGAGGCTTTGTAAAAGCTTCTTATGGAGGAATCCCATGACTTGATTGGGTATAAAATGTTGTGATAGGAGAAGAAGTACTCTTGCTTGTATGAGGTGCTCCACCATATAAAGTAGGATCTTGATTTGTCTTAGAAGAACTTTGACATTTTAAATTATACTCCCTTTTCTCTGATATTTCAACAAAATCCATGCATTTGAGATTTGGGTTATTGAAATACCCATTCTCAGTTACCACAAACACATACGTTAAGTATGAATTTGAAAAAGTGTCTTTCAAAGTATCTATTCTATATGCTTCATCATTAAGAAAACCAAACCGATTCAGCTCAGCCAACAAGTGACGGTATCTGATCAACATTTCTCCAACTGTCTCATTAATTAAGCATGATATTGAAATTCTTATATTGAAACTTCAGCATTGACTTTTTGCTTTCATGAGTATTAGCGAGACATCTTGCTTTTAAAGCATCATACAATGGTGTAGAAACGTTGATATGATTAAACTGATGAAAGATATGTTCAGGTAAAGCTATTATCAAAGTGGAGTAGGTCTTCACTTCAATGTCTTAATCTTCTTCTTAGGAACAAACATTGCATCAAGAGCTTTGGGAAGTTGACCAATACCCAATCTATTAACAACTGGCCTCACATATGTATTATCTGACATTGGTAAACAATCTGGATCAATTACCCCCAAATGAGATCTGAATCTTAAGTCACATATTTGGATATCAAAAAGACTATTAAGCTTCGAGGTCTTTGCATGAGAACCAATCTCAGTATCATAGTAAAGCATTGTTTACATGAGAGTGTTCTGAGAAGCAATGGCATAATAATTTGTCATTTTGTTGGAGTTTTGGGTTTAGCTTGTCAAAAATGAAAGTATAGAGATGAAAATGAACAACTATTGAAAAGTTGATAACGAATGAGTGAAATGAATAGTTTAACAAATGAGATGAACAAATAGATATAGTGAATGAGTAACAAATGGGTAATCATTGAATGGTGATAACAATGAATTTATCTTAATAACGAATGAGATTAACGAATGAGTGAAACAAATGAGTTTGATTAATGACTTGGTAGCAAGTGGGTTAAAGCAATAGCGAATGGACAGTTCAAACAGATATAACCACCCTATAATGTTTAGCCTAGGACTATCAAACTTCAACACAAGCTCATCATTAAGCCTACGTAGTCTATAATGTTTAGCCTATGACTATCAAATCAATCAAAACATCAAATAATCCACAACCAAAAATCATGGTGACAAAGTAAAATAAACATAATAGAAAAACTAGGATGACAAAACCTGTAAAATCTTCAATCCCGCACGTTAGGCTCTTCAAACCTTGATTCCTAGCCTTTGAGAACTCCCAAATATGCAATCCTGGCTTCAAATATCGTCTTTGGTGGCTCCCCATTCGTGTGTGATGTTAGGGTTTTGATGAGTATGTTTATCTAGAAGAGTTCCCCAAAACCGTTGCAGATGTCAAAACCTTCTAGAATTTTGGGCTCATCGTGTCGCGCGAGGAGTAAAAGAAGGTCTGACCGCGTCTCGCGGTGTGTAAAAACAACAAAACTCCCCTTCAAAGCCACACTTTGTCGTGTGGTGGGTCTTAATACCCTGGTCGCGTGGCCAGCTCATGTTGTCTTGTTATCCGTGTCGTTTCAATGTTTATTCTCTTCTGATCTGTTTCGGCTCTTGGTGTTAACTCGTTTAGCTTCGTTTCTTGCTCTTTTCTCCAACTTTTAACTCATGAGACCTAGAATACATGAGTATGTTAGTATTATACAAATTCTAATTAAAATTGAGCTATGAGTAATCAAATACGATACAAACTCTACCGGGAAAACATATGTATTTTGCAATATATTACCCGCCGAACTTCTCCGGTCCTCACCTTCGATTTACTAAACTCTATTTTCATCAATGGAATGGTTAATTAACATTTTCAGTTTTTCACTGACACCACCCTATTCTCATGTATGAATCGGGGTTCACTTTGAAAATATATGAAATTGGCCGATCAACTTCTATTACTAATTAAGTTCAGGAGTTTCTATTATAGTTGTTTTGTTGGTCGAACTTTCATGGACCCACCTCAGCCTGGAGATGGTGGTGTGGACAAAGACCTGGCCAAACATGATCTTCTGGATCATGTTCAACTCCGGTGGAAATGATCTGTTGGACTCGATTTGCCCAAGACACATACAATATTGATGTGGCTAGTGCGTTATGATCCAAGTCAGGTCATACCCAATAACAAGCTAGAAAAACACCATAGATATTTGTTTAAATGATGTGATCATAGTAAATAAATATCAACACTTGATTTTGGGAATTGGTTTCCTAAACAATTACACTTGAAAGAATAATAAATTATATGGATAATTTATTTTAGAGAGATTAATTCATAGTGTTATTTAATTGGTTAAATAACATCAAAGAGAGTAATATGTAAATATTGTTACTTGGATCTTGTAACATGTAGCATAATGTTACATGTAACAAATAAAATGTGCATGCTATAAACATGAAGGTTGTGCAACAAATTTGAAATTCAAATTGTGGGTGGGACCCACTTGTGGCCACCCCTTTATGGGAAAACACACACACCCAATCACATGACATGCATTATTCCTTTTGTTGGTTTACATATCAAAGAACTCTCTCTCTCTCTCTCTAAGCTCTCTCTTTTTCATTCTTTGCAAGACAATTCCTTGTTTTTCTCTCCATATTTTCGGCCAAAGAACAAAAAAAAGGAGGTGTTCATAATCAAGTACAAATCCTAGCTAAAGTGGTGTCTTGTTAGTGGCTTGGGGTATACTAGCTTGAGGCATTCGGTTTTGAAGGCTTGCATTCACAAACCGTCATCTCCTTCATCTTTCTTGCATCTTGAAAGGTTGTATTACATAAACCCCCTATGGATGTTGTTTTTGTATGCATGCAAATTCGTATATGGATCTGGGTCTTGGGTTTTACATAAAAAACGGGTTTTATATTAATCAAACTAATAAGATTTAAAACTTTATTATCCGCTGCGTTTTAACATATAATGGGTTATATAGACTTTGATAATCTTGTTAAAACCCAACATGAACAACTAGAGTAATAATTAGGTCTTTATATCAGTCTTTTGGTATTAAGTAATTACCTAAAGTATGTTATCTTTACACTAGTATTTTGGTATTAAGTAGTTAGGTCTACTACTAATGTGTAATATATGTTTACTTATGTTAACGACAGCCACCTACTAATGTGTTTTGGCAATGTAATTACCTACAATATGTTTAAGGCTACTAATGTGTTTTGGCAATGTCAGTATCGCTGTTTAAGGATTGTGTGTGTGTGTGTGTGACTGCGTGTGTGTATGTTTATGTCTTTGTGTGTGTGTGTGTGCGCGCGCGCATTGTGTGTTTTTTTATTTCTGTATGTGCAACATTAACTAGTAGAATAACAAGTTAGTTAAATAGTCAACTGTATGAGTTTGTCAAGCAATGGTAACGTATGTAGGGACATTATAGTCTATTCACATGTGCACACATATGTGTATGTATATAATATGTATGTATGCATATATAGGGCTGGCAATTTATACACGAGACACGAATACATGACACGTACCTACACGAATTTAACAGGTAACATGTAAGGCCTTAACAGGTTTCCTATACTAAACAGGTTAAATACCAGTTTACATGTTAACTACTTGGTTAGATTTTTATAATTATATATATATATATGAGTTATCCGAAACCCCATAGTTCTATAACATTCTCACTCTCTGTTTCTTAACCGTCACCACTCACGACATTCCCTCTCCGCCCATCCGCTCCTTCTCTAAACTCCATCCATCAACCCCGCAGCCTCCGGTGCTTCCTCCGATCGTCACAACTTGCTTCCTCCGGTCGTCACAACTTTCTTCCTCATCGTTAGCCATACTTAGTAAGTTAGTAATCTCTTATCGTGTATTATTGTGTTTTATATTATATACCAGGTTAGGTCCGTGTTCGTGTTTGGGATACAGGTACATGTTAAGTTTTCGTGTTGTGTACAGGTATATATATTTCGTGGTCATGTCTTATCGTGTTTGTTTCTTATCGTGTATGGGTATACACGATATGCTATCCCTATGTATATACGTTTATATCTGTGTGCGCGCGCACATATATGTGTGTATCTGTGTGTATGCATATATGTTTTTGTGTAGTTGTGTGTATGCATATATGGGGTCCAACTTGCATAAGTTAACATACCGCGGGGTTACAAATTGCAAAGGTATTAACGTCTCCATTTGGGACTAACGAAGGGTTTCAATTGTATAAACAAATACCACCATGGGACAATAATTGTGAAAAACCCACCATGAAGTTAAAACCGGTGTTTTAAATTTCACTACATATCCCAAAACTGTAATTAAGTCTTTAATATATTATCGTTCAAACGCATTTAGAAAAAACACAAGCATACAATGCAAGTAAAAAAAACTAAAAAAGTATTTGTTGGTAATCCTTATCTTTGATGTTTTGACTTCGATCCATTAATGTATTTAAACATGAAATTGGGACAAAGCCAACCGAAAGTGACACATCAAAAAGGGCCCCACCCCACACTCTGAGACATGGATAGGGACATCTCTAATGTAATATGCATCTCAACAAAATACTCCACTACTCTATTTAACTAATATATATTAACCAATAAAATATATAGTTGAACCGAATTACTTAATTTTTAGTTATTGAAC
>NW_027500995.1:0-24840 GCF_021521415.1 Bidens hawaiensis | reverse complement strand
CGCTTTACTTAGCTTGTACACGTGATCGGGAAAGTCAGGGTCAGGAAAACCCGGAGGTTGCTCAACGTACACAACCTCATCGACTTTACCATTTAGGAACGCACTCTTCACATCCAACTGAAAAACCTTCATCTCCTTATGAGCAGCAAATGCCAAAAACAAACGAATGGCCTCCAATCTTGCCATAGGAGCAAACACCTCATTGTAATCAATCCCCTCTTGCTGATTAAAGCCTTTAACAACCCAGCCTCGCCTTGTTCCTGATAACAATCCCTTTCTCATCTCTCTTGCATTTGAAGACCCATTTTGTGCCAATCGCATGCACATTCCTTGGTTTTGCAACCAAGTTCCATACTTTCCATTTTCTTAAACTGAGCTAACTCTTCTTGCATGGCTTCGACCCACGAGCTGTCCTTAAGAGCCATTTGATTGTTCTTTGGTTCAATCTGGCTGATAAAGCAGGTGTACAAGCACTCGTTGATTATGCCTGATTCTTTAATGCTTGTGTAAACACAGGTGTGCTCATTCAAGCTTTTTCTTGTTTTGTACACCATCGGACAGATCACCTATCACATTCTCCAAAGGATGATCTTTGTGAATTCTCGTAGTCGGAAACCGAACTGACTTTCAGATTATCTTCCAAGTTCGAAGATAGCTCATCAATGGGTGATTGGAGTTGAGAGTGAAACGGATTGATGAATTCCTCTTCAGTAGAAGGCAGCAGGGGTATTGACAGCATTTGACGAGGAAGGCTGACATTCATCATACTGTGGTCGTTGCACCAAGGTGTCTTCCTCATCGCAAATCATCTTCGTAGCAAGTCTTTCTTCAACTTCTGCACAATCCAAATAAGGTATGTTAAAAGATTTAAAAAGTCTATCATAGTCGAAAACCCCAGCGGGTCCCGTGCTTGGTTTTGGTGATTTGTAACTTGTGATATCAGTGTTACACACCACCTCAACCTTGCTGGTCGATGTATTAAAGACCCCGCTGTTGGGAGTTCCAACAACGTATCCGACTAAGATTCCTTCGTCGGCTACTTCACCAAATTAGAATTGGTCTTTTAATATCGAACACGGGGACCCGAATGGTTCAAGACCACTCAAGTTGGGCTTTCTCCCATGCATAAGTTCATAACAGGTTTTATTTAATCTTTTAACAGTTAACACTCTATTAAGGATATAACTGGCTGTTGCAACAGCTTCAGCCCAGAACACCACGGGAAGTTTCGAATAAGCTAGCATGGTTCTGGCTCCTTCAATTAAGGTTTTGTTTCTTCCTCTCAGCCACTCCATTTTGTTGCGGGTGTATACGGTGCACTGTATTGGTGTTCTATCCCCTTCTGTAAGCAGAAGATCTCCATCTCATAGTTCTTGAACTCAGTTCCATTGTCACTCCTGATGAATTTAACCCGTTTCCCCATGATATTCTCAACCTTGGTAATCAAATTCTTTACCATCTGCACTGTTTTCATCCTTTGACTTCAGGAAATATACCCAGGAATATCGAGAGAATCATCAGTGATCACCAAGCAATACGATGTTCCTCCTAGACTTTTTTCATTCACGGGACCGAAGAGATAGGTTTATCGAATGACGTGTAGATGATGAAATTGGAGATCGAGGACATCCGTAACACATGATTTTATGAAGTTTTAGACGTTCAAGTAAATTACTATCACGTAATAACAAGTTTGAAATCGGGTGTTTAAGGTTCGAAAGAACGGGGTCGTGAATCGAGTCGAAACGACCGATGATTAACCTCAATAGACAATGATAATATGATAATCGAACCCTACACACCATGAATTTGATTAGAATCGAAGTAAGAAAACACAGATGATCAATGAGATATGCTCGATAAGTTCGCCTAGGTCTCGGAGAGGATAAGTTCGCTGGTTTTGAAATAATGAAAACTGTTTGACCTAAAAACTTCTTTATGTAGGGTCAAAGTTAGTACAGGCGAAGTTATCGATAACTTCGCCTATTCCAGGCGAAGTTATGAACAAGTTCGCCGGTATTTTACAAAACAAACCCCTATACTTTGAACAATTTCAATAAAGTTTTAAAAAACTTCCTTTAAAGCGTTAAAATGATACGATCAAGACCAAGTAACCATGTATAAAATCATACAACTACATAAGTAACGAAAATTTGAAAAAATAAAGTACACCGGATCAAATTTCAGTCTCGACAGGGACTACCATGTTTTAGAAAAGATCCAAACAGGAATCATTCTAATTACGTGACTGTCACACAGATCCGTGTTCAGCGGTATTATGACATAAAGAAACAGGTTGTAAGCAGGTAATATACTTAAAATGGTTTTCATTGTTTCTGTGATACGGGTTAGGTTCAATTAAGCTCAAAACTTAAGTGGGCAACAACTCAGAGATTATGATATCTCCTATCTATTCTCAAAGCGTATTTGGCTTTCCCCAAGTCACCCCGAATTGACCTCGACCCGTAGTGTCTGATTAAGTAGTAATTACTCTTCGATCTTAGACTCTGCTTCCCGTTCATCTTCTTGCGTCTTGATTGAGAATCATTAACATTATGAACTCTAGAATACATTTTTTTTTAATCAAATATATACACAACTTCAAGTAGAAAACAACTGCAAGTCCCGAATCTGGATCACTGCAGTGTCTTGACACGCTATCTTCACGGGAATCAGAACACTCACGGCGCGTGTATGACTGGATAATCGTTTTTCTGCCTATCATTCGGAAAGATATATATGAAGACATGCACAACTCTTAAGGAGTTTCCACGTAAAATCGAGTAGATTTAGTTAGTATCACTTCTACTTTTACGCACCATAAAAAGCTAACATGACATACAATAACTGTTCTAAAGTCTTTTAAGCCTAATAACTTTACTAGTTAAGAACACAGAATTAGTATATCTATCAATTTCCAAGGTTGGATCAATTTTCTTTTAACATAGTAAAGAAACTTCTTACGAAGTAGTAGACTTGAAAAATAATTTCATCTCCCAAAAAGGAAAAAAATTTAACTTCAATCGCCCCGACCAAATCAAAGTCTTCAGGGAAACGGCTATCCCGAAGATCCAAAGGATCAGCTGGACCGACCACATACTAGTATGTGTCCTTCTAACTAAGTATGATCGACTAATTTTCAGCGAAAGAATGAAAACACATCATAAACCGCCCCGGTCACTTTCAGTCATCTGGTTAATGGCTATCCTCATATTCTACAAGTAGAAATGAGGACCAAACATATCTGAAGACATGTCTTTCAAACTGAGGCAACCGACATAATTCTAAGCGATAGTGACGTTTTTTTTTTTTTTTTTTTTTTAATTCAAACAAAAACATATGACATGGTTACTCGGGATTGATCATCCCATTCAGCTCAACAAGGTTTTGAAATCTAGTTTTGTCAAACGCTTTCGTGAACAAGTCAGCGAAATTATCTAACGTGTCAACCTTTTCGAGCACAATCAGTTTCTTCTCAGCACAATCCCGTATAAAATGATGACGAATGTCAATATGTTTAGTTTTACTGTGCTTTACGGGATTGTTAGTTACTGAGATAGCAGCAGTGTTATCAATGCAAGTAGGAGTAAGTGAGAAATTCAGACCATAATCGCGCAACTGTTGTTGAATCCAAAGAACCTGGGAGCAGCAGTTGGATGCTGCCATGTATTCTGCTTCACAGGTTGAAATTGCGACTGAGGTCTGCTTCTTGCATTGCCACGACACTAGTCTGCCACCAAGAAACTGACATCCACCAGTTGTAGACTTCCGACTCTGATTGCACCCTCCATAATCAGAATCTGTGTATGCGACTAGCTCCAAGTCTCCTCCTCTCGAGTACCACAGCCCCAGCTTCGGCTTGCCTTTGAGATACCGCAGTATCCTCTTCGCACCCTTCAAATGAGATTCTTTTGGGTTTGCCTGAAAGCGTGCACAAAGACAAACAACAAACATTATATCAGGCCTAGAAGCAGTTAAGTACATTAAAGAACCTATAATAGCCCGATATTGGGTTGGGTCCACGTCTGCATCGTTGTCTGAATCAGCACCCAATTTGTGATTGACGCAGACTCGAGTATCATATGGAGTGCTGTCCTCCATCTTGAAGCGTTTGAGAACATCATGGACATACTTCGTCTGATGAATGAACATCCCGTCTTTCTTCTGATCAACCTGCAATCCTAAAAAGAAAGTTAGTTCACCCATAGCACTCATTTCAAATCTCTTCTTCATGACGGCCTCAAACTCCTGACACATGGCGACCTTTGATGCAGCAAAGATAATGTCATCCACGTAGACTTGCACCAGTATAAAGTCGCTCCCTTTTCTCTTGAAGAACAATGTGCTATCAATCTTACCTCTTTCAAACTCATTCTCAAGCAAGTAATCTGATAAGGTTGAATACCAGGCACGAGGTGCCTGATGTAGTCCATACAGCGCTTTACTTAGCTTGTACACGTGATCGGGAAAGTCAGGGTCAGGAAAACCCGGAGGTTGCTCAACGTACACAACCTCATCGACTTTACCATTTAGGAACGCACTCTTCACATCCAACTGAAAAACCTTCATCTCCTTATGAGCAGCAAATGCCAAAAACAAACGAATGGCCTCCAATCTTGCCATAGGAGCAAACACCTCATTGTAATCAATCCCCTCTTGCTGATTAAAGCCTTTAACAACCAGCCTCGCCTTGTTCCTGATAACAATCCCTTTCTCATCTCTCTTGCATTTGAAGACCCATTTTGTGCCAATCGCATGCACATTCCTTGGTTTTGCAACCAAGTTCCATACTTCCATTTTCTTAAACTGAGCTAACTCTTCTTGCATGGCTTCGACCCACGAGCTGTCCTTAAGAGCCATTTGATTGTTCTTTGGTTCAATCTGGCTGATAAAGCAGGTGTACAAGCACTCGTTGATTATGCCTGATTCTTTAATGCTTGTGTAAACACAGGTGTGCTCATTCAAGCTTTTTCTTGTTTGTACACCATCGGACAGATCACCTATCACATTCTCCAAAGGATGATCTTTGTGAATTCTCGTAGTCGGAACCGAACTGACTTTCAGATTATCTTCCAAGTTCGAAGATAGCTCATCAATGGGTGATTGGTGTTGAGAGTGAAACGGATTGATGAATTCCTCTTCAGTAGAGGCAGCAGGGGTTTTGACAGCATTTGACGAGGAAGGCTGACATTCATCATACTGTGGTCGTTGCACCAAGGTGTCTTCCTCATCGCAAATCATCTTCGTAGCAAGTCTTTCTTCAACTTCTGCACAATCCAAATAAGGTATGTTAAAAGATTTAAAAAGTCTATCATAGTCGAAAACCCCAGCGGGTCCCGTGCTTGGTTTTGGTGATTTGTAACTTGTGATATCAGTGTTACACACCACCTCAACCTTGCTGGTCGATGTATTAAAGACCCGCCTGTTGGGAGTTCCAACAACGTATCCGACTAAGATTCCTTCGTCGGCTACTTCACCAAATTTAGAATTGGTCTTTAATATCGAACACGGGGACCCGAATGGTTCAAGACCACTCAAGTTGGGCTTTCTCCCATGCATAAGTTCATAACAGGTTTTATTTAATCTTTTAACAGTTAACACTCAATTAAGGATATAACAGGCTGTTGCAACAGCTTCAGCCCAGAACACCACGGGAAGTTTCGAATCAGCTAGCATGGTTCTGGCTCCTTCAATTAAGGTTCTGTTCTTCCTCTCAGCCACTCCATTTTGTTGCGGTGTATACGGTGCACTGTATTGGTGTTCTATCCCCTTCTGTAAGCAGAAGATCTCCATCTCATAGTTCTTGAACTCAGTTCCATTGTCACTCCTGATGAATTTAACCCGTTTCCCCATGATATTCTCAACCTTGGTAATCAAATTCTTTACCATCTGCACTGTTTCATCCTTTGACTTCAGGAAATATACCCAGGAATATCGAGAGAAATCATCAGTGATCACCAAGCAATACGATGTTCCTCCTAGACTTTTTTCATTCACGGGACCGAAGAGATCCATGTGAAGTAATTCTAGGGTACTGACAATTGAATTGACCTTCTTGGTGTGATGGGATTTCTTGTGTTGCTTTCCCTTTTTGCATGATAAGCATTTGTCTTCAAAGTTGAAATTCTTCAAGGGAACACCCAGCACAAGCTCATTTTTGACAAGGTAGTTCATTTTCCGAAGATGAATATGCCCCATTCTCCTATGCCACAACTCGGACTCCGATTCAGTTGCTTTTGACAGAAGACACGATTCTTCTGTGGCCATCTCAGTCGACCTCATATCCATGATATACGTATTCTTCACTCTTGGAGCCTTCATAACAATCCAATTCTCTGGTATCTTGAAACCAGGATATAGCACGATCGCCTCATTCTTTGTAAAATGTACGTTGTACTCTTTGTCACAGATCTGCGAAACACTCAGCAGATTGTGCTTCAGTTCTTCAACAAAATTTACTTTCTCCAAAGTCATCTTTCCATTTGACACTATTCCTGTAATCCTACCACCGCTCTCTCCTGCGAAACTCACTCTTCCTCCTTGAACAGGTTTCCAGTCGGGTAACAATTTCTTGTTACCTGTCATGTGCCGGGAACAGCCGCTATCCACAACCCATTGATTGTTGGCAGCCCTGTTCAACTGTTCCTGCACGATTAAAGCAGATGATTAAAATCTGGGGACCCATGACCGATTGGTCTTGGGTCGATACATCCCGTACCTTGGCTGTCCAAAGTTAGTATCATAATAATTTTTGTGAGTCCTAACAGGATACCTTCTTGTGGATTGACTATGAGGCCATCCAAACCTTCGTGAATTAAAAGAATTATTACTTAAGGTTTGGTTGTTAGCAGTGAAAAACTGAGATCTATTTCTTTGAAAACCTTGATTAGTCCAATTTCTGAATTTTGATGGGTTTTCATTTTTACCATTATATTGATTAACGTTAGTTCTTTTCTCAGATTTTGAAGTCCTCACACCTCTGAATTTCTGCTTCAGAGGGCAATCAGTAACAAGGTGTCCTAATTGATTACATCTAAAACAACTCCTGTGTCCAACTTTCTTATCAAAAGTTGTCTTAGATGTTGAGGCTATATTACTGCCCGTTTGTCTCACATATGGTGGGACATATGGGTTTAGTGGAGACTTCTTTTCAGGTGTTTTATTTTTCTCTCCACTTTATGGTAACACTTCCTCTTGTTTTGTCTCACTCGACTCAGAAGACTTGTCTAAGTTAGATGAGACAGGACTCGGAGCAGAAATCTTAACACTTGCAACAGGCTTACTAACTTCTGGTTCTTTAATAGTAACTTTAACTGGAACTGTCTGACCATAGTCAACATCAACAGATTTCTGATTACTAGGATCATAAGTGTAATTATGATTGAAAGGTGGTGGAACTTCATGTAACCAATTCCTCCCCTTTTTGGGGAAACTTGATCACTAACGAGGTGATCAAGTATAGCGGAGGAATTTCTGAATTGCTCAAGTTTCCGGTTAAGTTCCACCACTTTTACCTGGTGATCAGCTATCTGTTTTTCCCTTTCAGCTATTAGTTTGGTTTTCTCTTCTAGAACTTCATAGCTAAGATCAACCACTTGAATTTTTTCAGCAAGCTTTGCTTTAAGACTTTTAATATCCTTCTCACTAGCTTTAATTTTTACTTTGTAACTATTTTCTCTAGCTTTAGTGAAATGATGATCTTCTTTTAAAGTTTTCAATTGCGCATCCAAACTAACAAACTGATCAGTTATAGTTGTCAGTTGTTCAGACAGATGTTCACACTTAGTACAAGGGAGTTCGGTACTTACCTCGGAGAGATGGTCTGCCACATCTGCCATGTAAGCTTCATTTTCGCCGGTTCCCTTCTCACTATCTGCAGTTTCGATGTTTGCCAAATTGGCCTGTTCAAATACTTCTTCAACATGCAGATTCCAGTTGTACTCCTCATTCTGTCTGGAAATCATGGCTCTATAGTCATTACCACTACCACTCTACTGTGCAGATCTGTTTTGACTGCGTTCTACACGTTCATTTTTGCATTCTTTTGCAAAGTGGCCATTCTGCTGACAGTTGTAACAGCGAACCTTCGACTTATCAAACCCTGGCCTCTCCCCGACAAACTTCCTGCCAGTCTTCTTCATGAACCTCTTAACTCTTCTCACAATCATAGCCATCTGCCACTGCAGATCCATCTCCTCCAGATCATCAGCATCGATCTGATCATAGTCTTCATCCAAAATTGTAGGATCAACAATCTTACCCTGAATGTAATTCTCATACGAAGCAATAAAAGATGCATAGAGAGCAAACTGCTGTTCAGCAGATTTAACACTCATGGGCATCTTCGAGTAGTTGTTGTTTGAAACACTTGGGGAAAAACTACTCTTGGTCGCTTGAGGTTGAGAAGCATTTGATCCTCCAGCTACAAAGCACATATCACCGTTCATGTTGAGAGATACATGTCCTTCGTGTGTTGAGTAAGCGCCTGACTCTCCCTTAGAGTAATAAGCAGATGATTCGGTTTTCGAACTTGATCCTGAGTTAACCTTTGCACCATACATACCCGGATCTTGAACCTGATCGGTAGGTGTCTCCTTTCGTACCATGTTCAGTTCAAACGTTCTTAGCTTGTTAACTGCTGTCTCCAGGTCATAGTTAGCAAAGTCTTTGTCTTCTCTCATCAACACAGTATACATCTCCCATTTCGGTGGGAGAGCATCAAGAAGCTTTTCAACAATCTCATCTTCTTTGTAAACAATTGAATAGTTGCTGAGTTCAGTCATCAGATGATAATATATAGTGATGATATCATCAAGTGATTCATTCTTCAGATACTTGAAGACCGAGAATTGGGTTTTTAGAAGTTTAATTTTCGATGCACGAATTCCCACATTGCCCTCAAACCGGTTTTCAAGCGCTTCCCAAAGCTCTCTGGCAGTTTTATACTTTCTGAAAGTGTGCAGAATCTCTTGTGGAAGAGCCATTGTAATTGCTGCATGAGCTTTGCTTTCGGCCTCATACATTTTCTTCTCTTCTTCTTCCATCTCTTTGTATTTCTTGATCTGATCACGACCCTCATACTCAGCAGTAGGTGGAATGTAACCATCTTGTATGCACACCCACATCTTAGCATCTTGGTACTTGACATATTGTTCAAAACGATCTTTCCACGCTACAAAATCGGTTTTCTTAAGCATCTTCGGTGCCTTTGTAGCTGAACCCGCTTCTACTTCCATCTTTACCAGTTCGGTAATGTTTATCGAAGACATCTTTCACAAAACTCAAAGAAATCCGAAAATCAAAAATTTTATTTTCAAACAGCACTGTAGGCGAAGTTGTGGATAACTTCGCTTAAGACTTAACTTCGCGTGAATTTGTAACTTCGCTCACTTTTTTAAATTCGTCGGATTGGCGAAGTTGAGAATAACTTCGCTTAAGTTGAGCAAACTTGGGAGGTAGGCGAAGTTGTGGGTAACTTCGCTTGAGGTAAGCGAACTTGAAGAGGTAGGCGAAGTTGTGGATAACTTTGCTTAACCTTATATCTTCGCCGAAACCCTACTAACAGTGACGGCAACTTCGCCTGATGAACATGAACTTTCTGCAGATTAGATTTCTGGGTTTTTCGAGGTTTGTGAAGGTGTTATGGGTTGTTTATGATTGTAGGAGGTGAGTATAGCACAAAAACTCAGAAAACTCGTCCCGCGAATAGTCGAACGGAACGATTTCTACACCCGCGTGATAATCCCGAACCATACAATCGAGCAAAAGCTCTGATACCAATTGTAGGTTCCCAGCCGGATCTACACGAGATATCGCGTTCTACGTAGGTGCCGAATCCCTACGTAAGACGTTACAAGTATAGAAAACAATACGAGCTAACACACGATACGATAATCAAACACACGTTGTATTTCAACCGTAAACACGTGATACTATGATCACTGAATACAAGCTCTCTGACTCGAATACACGAATAAACTGGAATTCTAATGAATAAGCCGTAAACAAAACAGCTTATATAGACACGACAACTTCACCTGGCATGTTCAGGCGAAGTTGTCCCTAACTTCATTTGTCTAACAAGTTCGCCCATATCAGCGAACTTGTTAGCAACTTTGCTTACATACAAACACAAATCTAACTAACACGATTACAGACACTCGACACTGAACTACTGACATCATGCACCAACATGTTATTATACAAAAACTCTACCAAAGGTAAGGGAGGTTCCCAACTTTTTCTCAAAATCCAATACGCAGACACGCAACATATCCTCCAGGGTCTGAATAGTTCGTTCACTTTGCCCATCCGTCTGAGGATGGTATGCTGTGCTCATATCAAGACGGGTGCCTAGTGCGCTTTGCAGCGACTTCCAAAAGTGCGAAGTGAAACGAGAATCTCGATCAGAAATGATTGAGACAGGCACTCCGTGTCTAGACACTACTTCCTTCATGTAAACACGAGTCAGTCTTTCCATTTTGTTCGATTCCTTAATCGCTAAGAAGTGTGCAGATTTAGTCAACCGGTCAACGATCACCCAGATGGTATCGCATCCCGTCGGTGTCTTAGGTAAACCCGTGATAAAATCCATTGAGATGTGTTCCCATTTCCACATTGGGAGTTCCGGTTGTTGCAGTAGACCAGATGGTTTCTGGTATTCTATTTTGACTCTGGCACAAGTCAAGCACTTGCTCACGTAGGTGGCAATGTCAGCTTTCATGTTCGGCCACCAGTAAAGTGCCTTTAAGTCATGGTACATTTTATCTGAGCCGGGGTGGATAGAATATCGGGATTGGTGGGCTTCGTCCATCACTAGAGTTCTCAACTCTCCGTATCGTGGAACCCAAATCCGGTTCTCAAAATATCGGACCCCGTCCGATTTGGTTTCAAGTTGCTTGTTCATGCCCCGCATGAGTTCTGATGGAAGATTGTCATCTTTTAAAGCTTCAAGTTGCGCATCGCGAATCTGATCGGGTAAGTTGGCACGAACCGTGAGTTGCAATGCTCGCACTCGTCTGGGTTTATCTGTTTCTTTTCTTCTGAGGGCGTCGGCCACTACATTGGCCTTGCCAGGGTGGTACTTGATGGCACAATCATAATCTTTGAGCAGCTCGACCCAACGACGCTGTCGCATGTTCAGCTCCTTCTGATCGTAGATATGTTGGAGACTCTTGTGGTCGGTGTAAATGGTAAACTTGGTACCGTACAAGTAATGCCTCCATACCTTAAGAGCAAACACCACAGCTCCAAGTTCCAAATCATGGGTCGTGTAGTTCTTCTCGTGAACCCGTAGTTGTCGAGAGGCATAAGCTATAACCTTCTCGAGTTACATCAGTACACAACCGAGACCTTGTATAGATGCGTCACAGTGTACCTCAAAATTTTATGTTCCCTCGGGGAGGGCTAGAATAGGGGCGCTACAGAGTTTGGTTTTCAACAGTTGAAAAGCGGATTCTTGCGCATCACCCCAATTGTACTTAGTGCCTTTGTGAGTCAAAGCGGTGAGGGGTTGAACAATCTTTGAAAATCCCTCGATGAAACGCCGGTAGTAGCCGGCCAGTCCTAGGAATTGCCGCACCTCAGTCGGAGTCTTAGGTGCTTCCCAGTTTTTGATGGCCTCTACCTTACCGGGATCGACATGGATACCATTCTCGTTGATCACATGTCCTAAAAAGTGAACTTCGCGAAGCCAAAACTCACATTTCGAGAGTTTAGCATACAGTTGTTCCTTCTTTAGTAATTCCAGAATTACCCTTAAGTGCTCTTCGTGGTCAGCTTCGTTCTTGGAGTAGACGAGAATATCATCGATGAAAACAATCACAAACTTGTCGTGGTACGCCTTGCATACTCGATTCATGAGATCCATAAATACGGCTGGTGCGTTGGTTAGGCCAAAAGGCATAACCGAAAACTCGTAGTGACCATACCGTGTTCTGAAAGCCGTCTTTGAGATATCTTCTTCGCGCACTCTTAGTTGATGGTAACCAGATCGCAGATCGATCTTCGAGTAATAACCCGATCCTTGAAGCTGGTCAAACAAATCATCGATTCGGGGTAAAGGATAACGGTTCTTGACCGTCACCTTGTTCAACTCCCGGTAGTCGATACACATGGGGAAAGTCCCGTCCTTCTTTCGGACAAATAAAACAGGGGCTCCCCATGGCAATGAGCTAGGTCGGATAAAACCCTTATCCAACAAATCTTGCAACTGAGTGGACAGTTCCTGAAGTTCCACCAGTGCGAGCCGATACGGGGCTCGTGCTATGGGTGTTGCATCGGGTATCAACTCGATTTGGAATTCGACTTAACGAATAGGAGGGAGTCCAGGCAAATTCTCCGGGAAGACTTCCGGAAAATCTCGCACAATCGTTATATTTTCAATTCGTTTCTCCTCCGCGGGTTTCTCAACGATCCGCGCCAAAATTGCCGGATGACCCTTTCGTAGGTACTTCTGCGCCTTCATGAGGGTAATGACACTGGTGGTCATGCCGCTTCTCTCACTGCGGACCGAAATGATCTCGCTGGAAGGGGTAGTAATGTGAACTATCTTATCGTGACATATAATCTCCGCTCGGTTCTCGGATAACCAGTCCATGCCGACCACGACATCGAAACTACTAAGCGTAAAAGGAATAAGGTCGATATCAAAGACATGACCCGACAGTTTTAACTTACATCCCGCAAGTACATGTGTCGTTACTATAGTCTTACTGTCAGCTAATTCAACAGGAAACTTAGCATCTAACGGAGTTGGAGTTAAGTCTAAGAGTTGGCTAAAGGCTTTCGACACAAAACTCCTATCAGCTCCAGTGTCAAACAATACAGAAGCAAAACAATCATTTACAAGGAACTTACCAGTCAGCACGTGCGGATCATTGCGGGCTTGACCCGACCCAATCACAAAAGCTCTTCCTTTGTCATTGCTTCCACCACTACCGCCACTTCCATTACCTCCATTGTTGTCGTTTTGTTTCAGCTTGGGACAATCTTTCCTAAAATGACCTTCCTGCCCACATTCAAAACATCCTTTCGTCGTCATAGGTGGCTTCGGAGCACCCTTTGCCGCAAGGTCTCCTCAACATTCCTTCGCCTGGTGACCCATCTTTCCGCATCTCTGACACTTGACACGGTCACACTGGCCAACATGATGATAGTTGCACCTATTGCACTTCGGATATTTCCCAGCATATCCGCTCGAACCCTGCCCGCTACCGTTGTTATCGTTGTTGTGATTCTGATTGTTAAAGCTCCGAGTGAATTCGGGCTTACGGTAGTGTTGTTGCTGTGGGAGGTTCGAGGACGAGGATCTGGTGTTGTCAAACTTCCTCTTTCCGCTGCTCGGGTTGCTGTTGCTGTTGTTGTCATTACTCGGGTTGTCACGGGCTTTAGTGGTCGAAACCCTAGGTGGTAACGCACCTTGGGTCACAGCCTGATCCGTCAGTTTGTGAGCTAAACGGATCGCTTGTTGAATCGTGGCTGGTCTGGAAGATGTCACCATGCCCTGAATCTGCGGTGCTAACCCATCAATATACATTTCAATCCTCTTGCTCGGCGGATCCACCATCCGCGGACACATCACAGCCAACTCGTGAGAACGAGTAGTGTAGGCTTCGATTTCTGAGCCCACCATCTTCAGTGACCAAAATTCTGACTCTAACTTCGAAATCTCCTCTCTCGGACAGCACTCCTCTCGCATCATGTTTTTGAACTCCTCCCAGTTCATCGCATTAGCCAGTTCCAATCCAAGGATCTGCACGTTCGAATTCCACCAAGTGAGGGCAGAATCCTCAAGTGTTCCAGCAGCGAATTTGACCCTACTGGCAGGGGGATAATTACACATCTCAAAAGCCGACTCGGCCTTCTCAGCCCAACGCAGGAAGCCTATAGCTCCCTCAGTGCCCTTAAACGTACTAGGCTTGCAGTCAAGGTAGTTCTTGAAGGTACACGTTCCACTTGGACCTCCAGCTTGATTCTGAACGTGTGCGGCAAGAGCGGCCGCCGCATGGTCGTTCAGCAGAGTTTGGAGTTCAGCTGCAGTCAAATTGATGTTACCACGTCCGTGTCCAGCGTTTCTTCCAGCCATCTAGGTATTATCATCCCGAGATGTCGTCGCCTGAGGACACGTCCGAGTGTGCCTCTGACTCAGCCGGTTCTTCCTCCGGTTCCTCCTCGGGATTTTCCTCGGTTTCCCCTTCAGGCTCTGCCTCAGGTTCCGCTGCGTTCTGAGCAATTTGCATTTGTAAGACATCGCAACGCTCTATTGCTATCTCGGTTCGGGTCCTTCCTACTTGGAGTTGCTCTTTCAAGTCTATCATCTCGGCTTGCATCTTCCTCATAATCTTCATCTGTTGATCACTAGCCTCTTGCATTTCCTTCATTGCCGCTGCCATGCGGGCAATCTCCTCCTTAGTCTCGGTTCCGTCTTTTAACAGTCCGGAAACGTTCTCTCTCGTATAGCGCATGTAACCCACATCACGCTCCAAACATGAAACAACAGCTGCGAGAACTCGCTCTACAGGTTCGGTTATGGGTGGTAGGGTGGTGGGATAAGCAGGGTGGTTCGGGTGAGGTAACGGGGGAACTTGTTCGCGATAGACCATATGTCTGATCATGTTAGGGTACCAACCCCAGCTAACATCGTTTTCGTATATGCCTCCGGATAGGCGGTACCTCTTCGGTGCGGGAGCTTCGAGTTCCGGGACTACTCGGGGTGGCGATGCGGTAGGTAACTGCGGTTCCTTCCCGTGAGCATGCGTCATCGAATCGGATGATGATGAGGGTGGCGTCGACATTCCTACAGGTAAGCCGTGTATGCGCGCGCGTATGAGTGAAAGGGGTAAAGAGATAAGATTACAAAACTACTCAAATCTATGCAGTGCGTATCATTATAACTAATGGGTCATCGCGGTTATAGTCTAGTATGCATGCGGCTTCTAGTTCGCTATAACCAATGGCTCTGATACCAATTTGTCACACCCTCAAAATCCACTAACGGAGTTTTACCGTCAGAGGGTGTGAACTAACAGGATCGGAATCATCAGTTATAATCAAACCATAAAACAAAGTTTCAAAACCATGAAAACGTTTACGAGTAATTAAATGCGGAAGCGTAAAAACCTTTAATCAAAAGTTGCGTCACGCAGGACGACTTAAAACCAATGATAACCGTTAAAAATAAGTTTGCATAACAAAAGCGTTTTCAAGCAATGCATGTTCCTAAACCGCGCGCCCGCCTCGGCTACCTGAGAATAACATACTAAAAGTGTCAACACAAGGTTGGTGAGTTCACAAGTTTAAATAAAAATAAAGCGATTAGCTTTTGCGTTCAGCGTGTTGCGTTAAGCGTTTTGCGTTACAGCGTTTTGCGTTATAGCGTTTTGCGTTACCAGATAGTGTTATGTCAATTATATATCTATAGGTAGCTAGCCTATAAATCAAGTATTACTAAGTGTTCGACACCGAAGCTGACTGTTTATCAATTTGCCTTGCCACCAGGTCATCCAGACCATGGTATGTGTTTAGCCAAGATTACACCCGCTCGACATCCAGTCGAGTTTAGCGTTGGGTGGGGTTTGTCAAACCCAGTAGTACTACTCAATAGTGACTCGCTATTATCCAAATATTAACCGGTTCGATGTTATGAAGGACTTTAGTTTTTGCGTTTGCCACTTAGTCTTTACAAGTGATATATAATCTATATTAACAAAATCTTAAATGCGTTTCGGAGTATGTTATCTCCCCCAAGTGAAAAGCGTTTGAAAACAGTTAAAAAGGGGAAAGTGAAACTCACTGTTTGCAAAGAAATTCCCAAATTAAATCACCAAGATGCGCGTCACAGAAAAACTCTCTCTAGCGTTCTAAAACAACAAAGAGATTTTTCTAAGTGTCGGAATATTATCGAGTCTCTAAACCCGGCACATAATACCTATGCGCATAACATGTTTCGTGTTTCGTTTATGAATCGTGTGTGACTTTAACAAATGTATTTGTGATACATTACATGTGTAAGCAATTATATACGTGTCATGTATTCATAAAGTACATCACTAGCCATTACCCCCCGTAAGGGCATTTTGGTCAACAAATAACAATTAACTAGCCATTATTCCCCATGAGGGAAATTTGGTCAAATCATGACAATCAATTAGCAATTATTCCCCGCAAGGGTATTTTGGTCAAAACATAACAATTATATAGCAAGTATCATGTTTCATGCATTTTCACACAACTCAGCAGCTAGTTTCACCGAGACAGAAATTCTACTTGAACGATTGTACTATTCCACCGATCATAGAATCTCAATTAATTTACCAAAAATCATCACAGAAGCACATATGTCTTAGGTTTCCAGAACATATTTTATTATATTTTTATTCCACATAGTTTTCTCACAATCATCAAATCATTACAGCAAACTCATAACAGTCAAATTCATGCGCAACAGAATGTTATTTGAAATTCCTGTTAAACGAAAAATCCAATAAATGCAAGACCACTTGGGTTAGGTTTCTAACTCAATGAATCAACTTCCAGAAGTGGAACCAACCCAATTGGTCTCGTATTTCATGAGATATAACATTTACAACACAACCTAACAGCGGGTCTAACAGCTCAGCTTTGCACAACGTTTTTGTAAAATCATAAAAGTTAACTTCTACTTTTCCAAATATTACAAGTTTATATTCTTTAGAAACTAGACTCAACCTAGTTTGCTGTAGTATCAATAATCTCAACCAATTTTCACTTTTACACTTCGTTACAGTCACTTAAACATCAATAACACATTCTGTCCAGAAACTGTTTGCATCCAAACTCAACATATTAACTATCTATGGACTATCATGCATTCATATGACACTCTAGACTCCATAAACACCATCCATGCACATCAATTACACATTACATACATGATTAGGGTTTTTGTTTGAACTCAAATCAAAGACACAACAATTAACGTGTAACAATATAAATTGTAGTTATCAAATCATTACACAATCAACAACAATCATATTGGTTACATGCACACATGAAAACGGCAGCTAGGGTTTGTAGTTAACCCAACAAACATCAAAATCAAGTATAAAGGATGCATAGGATAGTCGATTATACCTTCCTAGCACCTAATTCTTCAATCAAGGGCTTGATTTGATGGTTGTATGTGTGTGTATAGTCGACGGCAGCCAAGGGAGGGGGGGGGGGAAGAGTTCTGATCGGGATCTTGGGGTGAAAGAAAATAATAGTTAGGGTTTAGTTATTATTAATATTTATAGAATACTATGTTACACTTTGGCCCCTCCACTTCTAAGTATTACTTATCTAGCTTAACTAACTTGTTTACATCTTGAGTTAACGTTTATAACCATGTTATCACATAACACATAAGTCTAACACATAATTATCACATAACTACTGTTTTGACGTTTTTCGTTTATTCATCAATCGTTTGCGTCAACTCGTTTGCGTTTTGGTGCAATTCCCGAAAGACTACACATGTAGTAAGTGTTAAGCGTCATTTAAACCCTAGTTTAAATGTAATGAAGTGTGCGTTATAGATTCAGTGATCTTAAGTTTGAATTGACAGATTTGAGTTAGCGGAGTTAACCTGAAATTGACGATTGTCACAGATCGTGATAGCCGCTTTACTTCACGTTTCTGGCAATCGCTTCAAACCGCGTTGGGAACTCGAATGGATCTTAGCACGGCCTATCATCCTCAAACCGATGGGAAATCCGGGCGAACGATTCAAACGCTCGAAGACATGCTTAGTTCATGTGTCATGGATTTCGGTGGAAATTGGGATTCTCATATTCACTTGATTGAGTTTTCATACAGTAACAGTTTTCATTCGAGTATCAGTATGGCTCCATTCGAAGCGCCTTATGATCGTAAATGTCATTCTCCTATCTGTTGGAATGAAATTGGTGAAACCCAAATCACCGGCCCGGAACTTGTTCAAGACACAACTGATCGAATCGCTCAAATTCGACAAAACCTCTTAACCGCTCGTAGCCGTCAAAAGAGTTACGCTGATAATCGGCGACGACCTCTTAAGTTTAATGTTGGTGATCGTGTCCTTCTCAAGGTATCCCCTTGGAAAGGTGTTGTTCATTTTGGCAAGAAAGGCAAGCTATCTCCTCGATTTGTTTGACCTTTTAAGATTCTCGAACGTGTTGGAAGTGTAGATTATACTCTCGAGCTTCCACAAGAACTTTCAAACGTTCATCCAACATTTCATGTCTCTAATCTAAAGAAATGTCTAGCTGAGGGAAATCTCCACATACCACTCGATGAAGTGCAAGTTGAAGAAACAATGTGCTTTGTTGAGAAGACGGTGGAAATCATGGATTGCAAAGACAAGGAAACCAAACGTAGCCGTATACCTTTGGTAAAGGTTCGTTGGGAATCCAAACGTGGCGCTGAATTCACTTGGGAGCGGGAAGACCAAATGCGAACTAAGTATCCTCATCTTTTTGATATGAATTCTTCTACTTAATTTCGGGAAGAAATTCTCAAAAGTAGGGAATGCTGTGACATTTGTCGATTTTTATTCGTATTTGTATTTGTTTCCATTAAACAGACCCGTTCTGTCGTTTCAATGTATTCTTATTTGTCGATTATCATTTAATATTAATTAAGATGATTTATAGTTATAATTCGTTCATTTTTATATTCATTTGGTTCACATAACGAAACACCGGGATTTAAAGTTAATAAAATAATCATTATCCAAACTATGCGGGTATAATATACAAATAATCCTAAGATACAAAATTTTATTTAGAATATATAATATTTGAAAGTTCAAGGTTCATTGTGTAAATAAAGTTTTAATTTAATCTATATATTTATAAAGTCTAGGGGCCATTATGTAAATATAATTTAATATAATAATAATAATAATAATAATAATAATAATAATAATAATAATAATAATAATAATCACCGAACCCCACCAGCCCCCCCTCATCACGTCTTTCCGGAAAAGACCGGAATCCAACAACTCGAAACATTCCGGCGACTCTATTTAATCCCGTTAAACTCGTTTTTTGACCCAAATAATAAGTGTTACGAGTTTCTCCAATAACTAGGACCGTAATCAAGCTAATTAATTCGTAATAACACACTTTAATGGACGATTATAATCCGGAACCGCCGGATATTAGTCAAAATCTTTAAATGACCAATTACTAGTCGTACGCTCCTAATTCTAGTATAAATAGGACTATGGTTAGGACCCTAACCATAGTCTAAACTTGCTCACAACATATTTTTATACAAAACATTCTTTAAAATCTAGTAATCTTTCGTTCAAGTTTAACTCCGGACAAACTCCGTTCACCCTCTTTTCGGCACCATTCCAGGTAAACTTTATATTAATTTGAATCGTGTTAAGCCACAAATCAAAACACCAAAACTATTTTGATCAAACATGGAACAGATTAATGAATTTGAAATTCTAGGGTTTTGAAGAAGAATATGAATATATATATATATATATTTCTTTTTCTATTATTTTAACATACTATTGAACTGGCATAGTGGTTGAGGCTGCTTGTTTTGGTCATGAAGACCCGGGTTCGAACCCGGGTCACTGCATGTTATTTTTAATTTTTGTTAAACCATTTTAATATTATAATAAACCATATATATATATATATATTCTTATAAATGATTATAAATCAAGTAATATATTTTTAAGACAAATAAAAATTGCTATAAATTATTTTTTTTAGCCTTTTCATTTTAAAAACCAATCTTCCAAAACCTAACAACGCTCGTTAAAACCCGTAAATTAAATATATATATCCTCGTCATAAACTTTATAATTCGTTAACATATTTGTTTCTTCCAAATATAATATATATACCGTTAACACCAAAATTTTGTAAACGTTATAACATTCAAAGTTGGTATTAATCTCGTTGTTAAAGTAACATATAGTAATAAACCGTCGAATTTTCGTTAAGGTTAAATTTAAAATATCTTAAATTAGTAAAAGTATATATTTTAGTAATAAAATATATAAACAATTAAACCAACTATATAATCCCGTAAATTAGTTAGTAATTCTCGTATTTCTTATTTTAGCTCGCGAGATTCAATCGTACGGTTTCATTTAATGCGCTTTTGGTTTTTCTTTCCAAGTTAGCTTCAAGTTCAAAGGTGAGTTTCTCACACCCCCATTTTACTCTTTTATATTTTTGGGGGTAGCATATTTATCTTATAAAATCAGGTAATTACTATTTCATTTACAAACTACAATTCATTACATGGACTTCTGTGTTTATTTGATTACTTGCTCGAATTTACTTGCTCATGGTTTCCTCAATAAGTATGATCATACGCCCCCCTTTGCGCTCAAGATCTTGTTGTTATGAGTGGAAAAGGGCCTCATTATCCGAGTACGTTGGTGCACAATCCCAACTGGAAAGGAACTTACTTGCGCGATTATTTTACTTGTCTTATGGAATTGTATGGTTTTTATGTATTTATATCAAACTGTGTGAACTCACCAACTACTAAGTTAGTTGATATTATTTTATACATATGTTACAGGTACCATTATTAGAGAATGACATGGATGAAGACACTAGAATTTAGGTTACTTAAATAATAAACAATGATGATGTTCTCTATTTCTTTCCTTTGTAATTGTTTATTTGAACTACTTGTGTACTTGAGATTTGAATGAATTAATTATAATATTGTCACTCAATAGTGTCACATGTGTTTTGGCCAATCTGTACGTCACACTCGGGCGTTTCCGCTTAAGCCGGGGTGTTACAATTTGATGCTAAACATGAGCGTTCAGCTAGCTGATAGATCATTATGATACCCAAGAGGCGTAGATGAAAACATGTTAGTCAAAAGTGATAAGCTTGTCTTTCTAGTTGACTTCGTCATTCTGGACATGGATGAAGACACTTTTTTACCCCTTATCTTAGGAAGGCAATTCTTATCTACCACTAGAGCACTTATAGAGGTTTGCACCCGACAAGCTTACACTTAGGGTAGAGGATGAGGAGGTAACTTTTAACATGGGGAAACCAATGAAACACCCGTAGTACATAGACGATTCAGCATGCTTCGTGGATATGTGTGAATCAATAGTGAGATGTCCTCTAAGAAAAACAATTTAGGAAGAAGCGTGTGACACTCAATTAATTGTGAAAAAAGCACACGCCGTCAATTCCGAAAATCAAGTTATAAAGGAGGAAGAAGAAGAAAGCAACTCAGAATCAAGCATTTGAAGAAGCAGATAGAGATCTAGAACCTAAAGCCAAACCTTCTATTCTAGATCCTCCTACTTTAGCACTTAAATAATTACTCAAGGACCTTGAGTATGTTTCCTTGAAGGCAAATCTCAATTCCTGTCATCATTTCTTCCGACCTTTCGAGCGATGAGAAAGAAAGACTCCCCGAAGACCTTAAACTTCACAAGAAGGCCATCACTTGGAAAATCATGGATATTAAAGGCATCAACCCATCATTTTGTACTCACAATATTCTATTGGAAGAAAACTTCAAACCCGCAGTGCAACACCCAAGACGATCGAATCCAAATATGCAAGACGTGGTAAAAAAATAAGTACTCAAGCTGCTTGATGCAAGCTTGATTTACCCCATAATAGATTATCAGTGGGTAAGTCCAGTTTAATTATCCCAAAGAAAGGAGGAATGACGGTAGTCACCAATGATAAGAATGAGTTGATACCTATGAGAACCGTCACAGGATGTCGAGTTTGCATCGACTATCGCAAACTCAACTATGACACCAGGAAGGATCACTTTCCTCTCCCGTTTATTGATCAGATTCTCGAGCGTCTATCAGGAAATATGTACTACTTTTTAAACAAGTTCTTTGGTTATTTTCAAATTCCAATTTCCCCTGAAGACTAGGAGAAAACAACATTTACATGTCCCTATGGCACATTAGCTTACCGACGCACGCCCTTTGGACTAGGTAATGCTCCAACTACTTTTCAACGTTTTATGGTAGCTAATTATCCCAACATGTTTGAGGATTCAATGGAACTCTTCATAAATGACTTCCCCGTCGTTGGAGATTCCTTCGACTTATGTCTCGAAAATCTCAGAAGAATGTTAGACAGATGTGAGGAAGCCAACCTTATGTTAAATTGGGAAAAATGTCACTTTATGGTTAAAGAGGACATTGTTCTCGGGCACAAGATCTCTCAAGCATGACTAGAGGTGGATAGAGACTAAGTAGAAACCGGTTTTAAATTAACACCGCCCAACTCAATAAAGCTATTCAAAGTTTCCTTGGCCATGCTGGTTTATGTCGTTGTTTCATCAAAGACTTTTCAAAGATAGCCCGTCCAATAACACAACTTCTTGAAACGGTTTCGCCATTCATATTCGCCAAAGATTGTTTGAATGCATTCTGAATTCTAAAGAATAAACTTCTAGATGCTTCAATTATGGCAGCTTCGGATTGGACGCTACCATTCGAACTCATGTATTATGCAAGTAATTTTGTAGTTGGAGCAGTCTTAGGACAAAGAAAAGATAAGAAATTTCATCCGATCTACTATGCCTACAAAACTCTCAATGATGCTCAAGAAAATTGCACAACTACCGAGAAGGAGCTTTTGGCCGTATTATTCGCTTTTGACAAATTCTGTTTTTATCTGGTTTTTCAAAGACCATCATCTACATTGGTCATGCGGAAATTAAGTGCTTGTTCAGCAAACAAGATTGTAACATTCGTTAATTTTTAACCCGAAAACCTGACCCCATTTTAAATGTTTGGTTTTGTTCAATTTAAATCTATATATCTTTATAATATTATGAATTAATCTCAATTTTCGTTTCATGTATTTTATATGATCATTTCTATGCAAATATACTTTTTATCATCCTTGTAGTATTGCATACTCATTTAAAAAATTCATAATCAAGATAATTTATTCATGAACCTTCCCATGCAAATCACTAGAATAAATCTTGGATTATTGTTATTACCATCCTTTTCATATGTTGTTTTTTTAACTAATAAAAATAAACTAATGATGTTTTAATTAAATAAAATTTATTGAAAGGGTTAAAACACTTTGAAAACCTTTTAAATCATTTTAATTTTAATTTTTAATTACATTTAATATGATTAATTTTCATAAATTCTATAAGACATAACAACTCTATATTTTGACTATAAAAGGAGGACAAATCCTCCATTATTTTCACACTTTAATCCACTTTCTTAATATTGGAAACACTAACAAGTAAGTTTTATGATATCATGCACTTTATAGTTTTTGTTTTGATTTAATGTTGAATGTTTATAATTTGTTCTTCATGGTCATGATACTTTTATAATAAAAATATTATATTTTGGTTATAAGAAATCACTATGATTATGGATATCCAAGATAAACACTTTGATTTTCTAAATATTATGTCAAAACTAGTTATTTTGGAAGAATATATATAAATATTATCTAGATGTTATTATCCGTTCATCATCATAAACTTATAAACCTGTTTATTTTAAATAAGATGATATATACAAAATGGTTTTAATTAAAGATTTCTTATAATAGAACTAGTATACTTGATTTCTCTAAATAATTAGTTATTGTTTATTTTATTTCAACATAAACTAATATCTATAATTTCTTTAAAATAATTCATGCAAAACAATTAAGTTAAATTAATTAGTAAATTAATTAATTATATTACTAGAATAAAAATAAAACGTTTAAAATTGTTATTGTTATTTAATCTTATATTTATAATTTATAATTATTCATCTACAAATTATTCTTCAACAAATAAATATCAAATGATTTATGTAAACTTTAATTCATTTTTGTTAAACTCATTATAAATAAAGAAACCCCCTAAGTCCCCATTTGCCATAAGTTAATTAACTTTATAATCCGGTAGCTAGTCCTTGATTTTGTACCTTCGTTATTATTTATAGTTTCGTGAGATTTAATTGCTTCGTTTGTTAACTAGCTTTCGGTTATGATTTCAAGTTGTCTCCAATATCAAAGGTGAGTTTCTCACACCTCTTTTTTTTAACGTTTTACATATTTTGGGGGTAACATATATATCATATTCAAACCCATTTGCTTATTTATTATTATTAAAAAATAGAACTCGCATCATGAACTTGTGTGTTCATTTGTTACGTGCTCAAATATTGTGTGCATGGATTTCTTCGATAATTATGATCATACGCCCCCCTTTGCACTCAGGACCGTGTTTCGAGTGGAAAAGGACCCCGATCTGAGTACGTTGGTGCACAATCTCAACTGGAAAAGACCTTTATTTATTCGTTACACTTAGGACATTTGATTCGGGTGTGAAGACCTTCATTTTGGGAAGATCCCTACTTATTTCGCATAGGAGTTAATAATATCATCTGAAGATGCGTATATGAATACGAAGCACGCGAAATCTTTAAACAATGTCATGAAGGACCAGCAGGAGGTCATCATGAAGCATCGGCAACTGCAAAGAAAGTATATGATGTTAGATTCTATTGGCCTACGATATACAAAGAAGAAAACAAAATGGTTCGCTGTGTGATGCATGCCAACGTGCTAGCAATATCTCATCCCGCGATGAAATTTTTCCAGGGCCAATCCAAGTCTGGGAAGTGTTTGACGTTTGGGGCATCGACTTTGTGGGACGATTTTCGTCATCATTTGGTTATCATTTCATCCTAGTTGCAGTGAGTTATGTTTCAAAATGGGTTGAAGCCCAAGCTTTACCCACCGATGATGCTTTGATGGTTATCAAGTTTCTGAAGGAATTATTCTCTTATTTTGGTATTCCAAAAGCTCTTGAAGCGATCTAGGAACGCAC
>NW_027500994.1:0-70535 GCF_021521415.1 Bidens hawaiensis | reverse complement strand
ATAGGAGATGGTTCAGGAGAGAAGTCATTTTGTTGTGAGAAGTGTGAGAAATCAATCTTAGCCATTGATTAAGTGTAATCTACGGTGCATAATAAAAATGGAAGTTTTGTAATTATAAAGAGTTTTTTATAACTTAATTTTATATGAAAAGGGTAAAATTGTCTAATTTGTGTAGCAAAAACAGGAAACGTAGCAGTCAATTCCCAATTTTGTTGCCTTAATTAGTTTTGAAGACCTCACACATTAATTTCATCAATCTTTAAATTTTAAGATGATACGATTTAGTTAGCAAAATGACATGTTTCAAAATATTTTCAATCATTATGAGATACTCTAATTTGTGAAATTTTTAAAATCAAACCTCAAATAATCTGTAACATTATATTAAATGCCTACATCTGAATTCTTGTAATAGTATCAAACATAAAGGCATTAAATTTTCGCTAATTGGGGTTTTTATTAGTTCAATTGTAGATATACCTTTGTCTGCATATTATTTCACATACTTACGCTCAACTACACATAGACGTTGTGAAGGATGAATTTTAAATTCTAATCTTAGTAATGGTTATAATATATATTAGCTTCATTTGTATTGTTTAAAGATTCTGAATTTTTTAAGCTTTTAAACTCTTGGGGTAATTTAATGAAATTCATTTTTTCCTACATTTAAATAATGCTTTTAAATGTTTTAACATTTATGTAGGAAGTTTAATACCAGTGTAGGATACATTGATATAGAGTATACAACATATATACCAATTATATTATGTAGGATATATAAGTCATGTATTATTGATTTTGGAGATCATACACTAGTTGTGTAGGTACAGTTTCATTAACTGTGTTTTAATTACTAATAGTGTGTAAGAGTTACTATTTGTGTAGGACAAATACTTTGTTGTGTAGGTATAGTATATGACACTCTGAATGGGTTATTTGTATTTGTGTAGCATTCTTATTGTTGTGTAGGTAGTAACTATGATATTATGTAGTGATTTTTTATGTGTAGGAAAGATCATTTGTTGTGTAGGATGCCGTGTTTATAATTATGATGTTTATTTAATTTATTGGATGTGTATATTGTTGTGTAAGATGTGATGTTTAAGTAAGAATGCCATGTTTGTTGTGGAGGACATACATAGAGAGATCTTGGATTATAAATTGACATTGTAGTTTAGGAGAGGACTCGATGAGACAAACACAACTCAAGTTATCGACAAAACATGCAGCAAAAATTGCGCAATTGAACATCTTGTTCTAAGTTTGGAATAACATATTGGTTTATCAACGGAGACGTCAGAAAGACAATATACTTTTATGATACATACAATTTGTTAGTGTTTATGACTTGTTTATGGATTCTGGATTATTTTGAAGTATTGGTTTATCTTGAAAGTTTTTTTAATTTAATATGATGTGTTGTTATATGTACTGGTGTTTAGAAAAAAAAATGTATAAAATTAAGTAAGCTTGAAAATATATATAATTAAAGTGTTTTATAATTAATTAAACTTCGTTTGAAATTGAGACTGGCAATTTCGTGAAAGTGAAAGACGGTGTTGGAGAGGAGTTTGAAATTGTGAATGCAGAATTAGGATTAATTGCAAACAATTAAAAGAACATAAAAATACGTGAATTCCAAAGTTACCATATTATGTATTACTTAACAAAAATAAAACTCAAGCATTTTTACTAGTCTACCCTTAAAATAAAATAAATCAAAAAAGAAAAAGAAAATATCTGATTGGCTGCATTGATTTCTCACACTTCTCACAATAACTTGACTTTTCTTCAGAACTTAATATATATGTATATGACTAGTCAGCGGCGAATCTAGATTATAATCTCAGGCGTAACGTTCAAAATTTTTTTTTTTATCGTATTTCATACAATGTAAACGAACTTTTTTTACCGTATTTCATACAATAACTGAATTTTTTTTACGATATTTCATACAATAGTTTTTTGTTTTTTTTTAACTTGTCTTTGGACCAATATCATCATTTTCTTGTAATTTTCGTTTAAAAAAAATTGCTAATAAGACTTTTTTGTTTCATCTTCCAAGTTCCCTAATTTTAAAAGGGACAAAATTTAAACCATAAATCTATAATCAATTTCAAAATACACCTGAACCTTAAATCCCTAATCAATTACAATTTCCAATTTATATTATCCGAATATCCAACAAACCACAATCAATCATTCAATTACTACCAATAGGGTGGTGCTACATTGCCAAAGGCAAAGTCTTTTAAACACCTGGGTTTGTAGAGGAGGTATTGGGTTCAAATCCTAAAAACAACAAAAATTAAAAGAAGTTCATTGTTAAAAAAAATCATTTATTTGTCTATAAACAATTTCAAATTAACAATTTATATAAATAATTACAACTTTAAGTAGAAGTAGAAGAATAACTAAATTGAAAACGTAGAATTCAAACCATGTACGAGTGAGTGAGGGATTGTAGGAGCACCAACCGTTGGCCACTCGGTTGCAACTTGCAGGAGGTTGGAGCAGTGTGGGGGTGGAAGCAACGACTAAATGAAACTTTGTTTTGTTGAAATGTTGATGTCCAACCTAAATCAAACGTTTAAGCGTTTAGGCATAAAGGAAAACCAAACAAATGGTTTTATTTAGTCTGTGCTTAAATTTGGTTGAGCTTTAATTGGTTTCAGTTTTTAATTTGGTTGGCTAACAAGGGTAACGTTATATTTTTTCGGGAGTAGCGAAATACGAAAACCGACCAAAACATATAAAATTTGTACTACCGGCGAAAAGTTGAGCGGTATCAGAGGCTACCCCTAATTATATACTAGGTTCGTCACTATGACTAGTAACTTCTATAATAATTTTATTAAAACATTTAGAACTACTCCAACTACCTGAATGGATGTTTATAAGACAAGATGTTAACCGGTTATACTGATTTTGACGTTATAGTCTTGACTCATCCACATGTATAAACATTTTAAGTTTTATAAATTATGTTTCTTGAAAAATTAATTTGCCATTTTTTTAACTCAGAGTTAAAGGGCACGTCTATCAAGATGCTAGAGTTAAAATCTTTTCGATGATAAAACTTTAGTTTGATTTCATGAAAAGAAGATACGAAAAATAAGTTTGGAGTAGCTTTACAAAATAAAGATTAAATATTTATATAAATATTATATACTTTTTAATTTCATTTAGAAGTGCTTTTGCTACAATGCCACTAAAGGACACGTCATCTTGACCCTCACTTGCTTTGTGACCCCACTAGACACTTCAGTAGTGGTGTCTTTGAATTTGAATATAGACTTCCGAGTGACTGTTAACTAATTTTAACTAAATTTCTTTTCACTATTCAATAGCATCGGCAACGTCAATTCTTCATAAACTGTCACGTTAGTGTAATATCATATTTCAAGTTGATTTAAAGGTATTTTGTTAATTTTTTTTCCCAAAAATATGATAAGAAGAAGAGAGAGTCAATTTTATAGGACCTGTTAAACAGAATATTTCTCTCAATATTGTTATCACATCTCATATGAAGTAATGTTACATAAACATGTAAATTGCAATTTATACAATTATACCGTTTTAACATATGGTAAATGTATTTCAGAACTAGAAGTACGGAAATCGAAACCATAAAAGACATTAGAAGACTGAAGAAACACTAACCGAGCCCCGGTCAGATTACTGGTAACCTGGGGGTTGGAGAGGTTTCCCACGAGGGGTTAGACCCTGAGAAGATGGTTCTTCTGATAACCTGCAAAACAGACACCGTGAGCTCGTCACTGAGAAGGGGGGGGGGGGGGTTCCTCCTTGTGACCACCCTCCGGCGTGAGAATCAGACTAGATTGCTCTTTAAATATAAAAGTATATTAAGAGATTGCTAGAGCAGATATCAGGTATAATATGATGATATAAGATAAGATATGATGGTCATACCATTTGTGGTATTTATAGCCGAAGGTAGGTTTCCAAGGAGGTATGGCCGGCTGCAACAGTGTTCCTGTTCCACCAACAGTAGCCTATGCACGTGCCCTGCTGGTAGTTGGTGGGTAGGTAGCGGCTGATAGTGACCAGACCTGCTGTATACTATTCCTTTTCCACCAACTGCCGGCTACGCACGTGGTATGGCAGTAGTTGGTGAGTAGGCAGCGGCTAATAGTGACATACAGTGTAGGAGCATGCTGCTCGCCATACTGTTGTCCATAAGCTGTCGTATCTTTAGTCAGATCTTTTTCCCATACCTCGTCAGGTACAGTACAGAAGATCTTCCCGTATCATACGGACTGGCTTATTTGGGCGGGAGTATTCCCCCTCCCGCCCTTGTGCGGGATTGTTCCCGGCTTCGCTCATTCCTTCAGGTGACACTGAACGATTGAGAGCTAAGTGCCTTGTGCGTGTAGCCTTGCTGCGTGGGTGGCCTTCCCTAATGGCTTGTATCCGAGGCTGCGGGAACAGGCGGAGTCCTTCACCATTGGGAGGCGTTTCCTGCGGGACCAGCTTGCGTACTGCGCGTAAGGACGTCACGTCTCTGAGCATGGTTGGTCCTGCGGATCCAGTTGGTTTCTGCGCAGACGTCCCTGTTTGAGGTGAGTCTTGCGGGTCCAACTGGGCTCTGCTGGGACCTACCTGTAACACCCCGACCAAAGGCGGATTATACATCGGGGCGCCACATATTGTTTCATTACTCGTGACACTATTGGGTGTCAATATTTAATAAATACATTCATTCGCGCACGCGCAGGGTAAACACAAGATAACATAAATCAACATAAATCAATATATTATAAGGCAAAATATTCGAACAACAATAACTTGTCTTGATACATTTTAATCTAGGTCCAAAATAAAGAAAACTTCCTACGTGTCCACAAGCTCCAAAACAGCTACTGCAAACCTGAACATGTGTTAAAATAAACGTCAAACACTTGCGTGTTGGTGAGAAATCACGTTTAATACAATACATAGATAACAATAAATCTGCGCGCAACATGTGTATGTCTGGTTTTCAACAAGGGTGTAATCTGATCGGGACCAACTCTAAGATTCATAAGACTGCCAGTGCTCACAATTGAGCTCACAAACAAGACAAACTGTGCATGTGTAAACAAAAGAGAAAATCATAAACGATAGTTCTCCCGTGTTCATCTAATGGTACCATGAAAACTGCGGAATAGACCGACAAGACGGTTAATGATCCACACATACAAATAAACAGCCAAGTCTACGTCCTCAACACATGGGATACTGCGCGACTAAAGTTCATAAACAAGTTTAAGACTCTAAGTTTGTATGAACACATGAACATCCCAAAACATTAAAAGCAAAAAGGGATTAGGTACGAGATTACTCACTTGATAAACGATGCGGTGTAAGATAAAGCAAGAACCAACTTTAAACAAGCACAAGTTAACCTATAAATAAGATTATTGTTTTAATGATTGGTTTTAAGTCTTGATTATAAGTTAGCATAATTAATAAGTAAATTATTATATATAATATATATATTACCGAAAATCAGGGCAGATGAGAGGAGAAAACGGAGGCAAGAGAGGAGGCGGCAGGAGGACAATCGGCAGAGAGCAAAGGAAGAGAGATAATAAGTGTTTGTGTGTGTAGTGTTAAGAAAAAAATAAGATTATTATTTATAGGAAAACCCTAGGAGACATAATCCAGAAAAAGGGGAAAAGATTCCAAGACAAACAGAACAAGACAAAACAAAAGATAACAAAAGATATCAAAAGCAAGTAAAAGATATCAAAAGATATGGCAGCTGCAGGGGGCAAGATAAAGCTGTCAGGGAACAGTAAAAAGCATGGGCGGATCAGATAAAGGTACTGGTCAAGCATGGCAAAAGCAGATCTCAAAAGATAATGTCAGTCACTTTTTCTGCCAACCAATGGGGTTGGTGCGCATGCTGCGCCGAAAGTAATTTTTCAGACATAAAGCAGATTAGGTCAACAGCACAAAAGATAAGACAACACAAAAGCAAACGGCTAGATTCAACAGAAGAAAACTCAAAGGGTTCAGCGCGAGAAGGCTAAGGCGCGAAGGCAGACACAGAAGGTCAAGAGAGCGCGAGCGCGAAGGCAGACAGAACTAACCTTAACGCGTCGCGGAAAGAACTACATTTCTAAGCGCGCCGCGGGAAGAATCACATTTCTTAGCGCGCCGCGGGAGGAACTAAAATTCCTAGCGCGCCGCGGGAAGAACTATAATTCTTCGCGCGTCGAGGGATGAACTACGATTCTTAGCGCGCTGCGAGAAGAACTACAAATCCTTAGCGCGTCGCGGGAAGAACTACCGTTCTTAGCGCGCTGCGAGAAGAATTACAATTCTTAGCGCGCTGCGAGAAGAGTTCGTCTCGCGTATCGCTGAAACAGGTGGTCTTCACGCAGGCTTCCTTGCAAGGGGTCTGCGCAGACAACCTTAGGCGGGAAGGAACAAAAGAGTTAGAAGAAAAAGAGGGAAACAAGGCTTAAGGGCGGGACGGCGACAAGAGGGAAAAGAAGGCGGAAAGAGAGAAGGAGAGGGACGGAACGGCGGAAAGAAAGAGAGAGAAAGAGGCGGGAAGGAAAATATATATTATTATTAAAAGTAAAATATAAGTATAAATATTAAATCATAAAAGAAAGAGATTGGGTCAGAGAAACGGGTACCTGGGTCGGGTCGGATTCGGGCAGATGTTACAGTCTCCCCTACTTTAAGAAATTTCGTCTCGAAATTTATCTCGAAGTAGGTTGCGCAGAGAACAGGTGCGGGTACTTGATCTTCATTTGATCTTCCCTTTCCCATGTAAACTCGGCTCCGCGCTTGGACTCCCAGCGAACTTTCACGATAGGGATACGACTGCGCTTGGTTTGCTTAACCTCGCGATCCATAATCTCAACAGGCTTCTCAACGAAATGCATAGATTCATCAACTTGAACTTCATCAAGTGGAATGTGATGGTTCTCGTCAGCTAAACACTTCTTGAGATTGGATACATGGAACGTTGGATGCACATTACTGAGCGCGGGCGGCAGGTCAAGTCTGTAGGCAACTTTTCCCACACGCGCGAGAATCTTGAATGGACCAACATAACGAGGAGCAAGCTTACCCTTCTTCCCAAAGCGGACAACACCTTTCCAAGGCGACACTTTGAGGAGAACAAGATCACCAACTTGAAATTCGAGAGGCTTTCGCCTACGATCTGCATAACTCTTCTGTCGGCTTCTGGCAGTCAGCAGATGATCACGGATCTTGGCGATTTTATCGGTTCTCTTGAACAAGTTCGGGTCCTGTGATTTGAGTTTCTCCCACTTCGCTCCAACAAATCGGGGAGCGGCACTTACGACCGTAAAGTGCTTCAAATGGGGCCATACCGATACTGGAATGATAGCTGTTATTATAAGAGAACTCGATCAAAGGCAGGTGTGAATCCCAATTACCTCCAAAATCAAGAACACAAGATCGGAGCATATCCTCAAGAGTTTGAATAGTTCGCTCAGACTGACCGTCAGTCTGAGGATGATATGCCGTACTCATGTCCAAGCGAGTTCCTAGCGCAGATTGGAGAGATTTCCAAAAGCGGGATATAAAACGGCCATCGCGATCGGATATGATGCTCAAAGGAGTACCATGGCGGCAGACAATTTCCTTGACATAAAGCTGCGCGAGTTGCTCAACACGGTAGTTTTCACGAATGGGCAGAAAGTGAGCCGACTTAGTCAATCGATCCACTATTACCCAAATGCTATCATGTTTGCTTGCTGTCAAAGGTAACTTGGTAATAAAGTCCATCGCTACACATTCCCATTTCCACGTAGGAATTTCAGGTTGTTCGAGCAAACCAGATGGGCGTTGGTGTTCAGCTTTCACTTTAGAACAAGTCAGGCATCTAGCTACGAACACAGCAATATCCTTTTTCATACCGGGCCACCAATAAGTTATGCGCAAATCCTTGTACATCTTATCAGCGCCAGGATGAATAGAATACCGAGATTTGTGCGCTTCACTCAGGATATCAGCGCGAAGATTCTCATCAAAGGGAATCCAGATGCGATTGAGATAGCAGAGAATTCCACTCAGATTAGGGACAAAGTGTGCTTCCGCGCCACACGCTAACTCGGCGCGAAGGTTACCATTACTGATGGATGCGCGCTGCGCGTCACGAATACGCGATTCAAGGTTGCTTTGGATCGGCGCAAAGTGAAGCTGCGTGCGCGGCAAAATACAGTTAAGCTGGTAGGGTTTTCGGCTGAGCGCATCGGCTACCACATTAGCCTTACCAGGATGATACCGGATCTCACAATCGTAATCGCTGATGAGTTCGTTCCATCGGCGTTGCCTCATGTTAAGTTCCTTTTGATCAAAGATATGCTGAAGGCTTTTATGGTCAGTGTAAAGGATACACTTAGTACCATAAAGGTAGTGTCTCCAGATCTTCAAGGCAAATACAACTGCACCAAGTTCGAGGTCGTGAGTTGTATAATTCTTTTCATGAACCTTGAGTTGCCTTGATGCGTAAGCGATAACCTTGCCTCGTTGCATAAGAACACAACCGAGACCTTGGTTGGAGGCATCACAGTACACGACAAAATCATCATTACCCTCAGGTAGCGCAAGGACATGAGCTTCACACAACAATCGCTTGAGCGTCAGAAAGGCTTCTTCTTGCTTCGAGCCCCAAATATACGGTTTACCTTTGTGCGTTAGAGCTGTTAAAGGCAAAGCGATCTTCGAGAAGTTCGAAATGAAGCGCCGGTAATAACCAGCTAAGCCCAGAAAGGAACGGATCTCGGAAGGAGAGGATGGCGTAATCCAGTTCTTGATTGCTTCAATTTTGGATGGGTCGACATGAATACCCATCTTGTTCACAACATGGCCAAGAAACTGTACTTCATCAGACCAAAATTCACACTTGGAAAGCTTAGCATAGAGCTGCTCGGCTCTAAGCTTTTGCAATACCAATCGGAGATGTTGCTCATGCTCGGCCTTGGTCTTAGAATACACCAGAACATCATCGATAAACACAATCACGAAACGGTCCAAGAAAGGCCTACACACCCGATTCATTAGATCCATGAAAACGGCGGGTGCGTTGGTTAAACCGAAGGACATGACCAAGAATTCAAAATGGCCATAACGAGTTCGAAAAGCAGTCTTCGGAACATCTTCATCGCGGATGCGCAACTGGTGATAGCCAGAGCGGAGATCAATCTTGGAGAAACAAGAGGCACCTTGGAGTTGATCAAAGAGGTCGTCAATACGCGGTAAGGGATACCGGTTTTTAATGGTGAGTTTGTTCAACTCGCGGTAATCAATACACATGCGAAACGATCCATCTTTCTTTTTAACGAACAACACCGGAGCACCCCAGGGCGAAGAGCTAGGGCGAATGAATCCTTTAGCAGTCAACTCTTGAAGTTGGCTGGCCAATTCTTGCATCTCAGCGGGTGCAAGACGATAAGGAGATTTAGCCACGGGGGAAGCACCAGGGACAAGATCAATACGGAACTCGACTTCACGAGCGGGAGGGATACCAGGAAGATCATCAGGAAAAACTTCAGGGAAATCACGCACAACAGGGATATCGCGAAGCTTCTTTTCTTCAGCAGGTTTAACCACATGGGCTAGAAATGCAATACACTTCTTCCGCATGAGTCTTTGGGCTTCGGCGCAAGACATAAGTTTAAGACCACTGGAGGGTTTTTCGCCGTAGATATGAAGATCACCATTTCCTCGAGGAATGCGAATCATCTTCTTGGCGCAAATAACTTCGGCGCGATTCTTCGAAAGCCAGTCCATACCAATAATAACATCAAAGCTTCCAAGAGGCATGGGGATGAGGTCAATCAGAAAATCGTTTTCGTTAAGATTAAGCGTACAATCTTTAATCACTTAGTTAATTAAAATAATTTCACCATTAGCCAATTCAACTGAAAAATCTTCTTTTAAATCGTTGCGCGGTCGCGCAAGCTTCTGCTCGAAGGCGCGAGAGATAAAACTTCGATCGGCGCCAGTATCAAAAAGTACAGAAGCATAAAATCCGTTAAGCAAAAATGTACCATTAACTACGTCATTATTTGCTTGCGCTTGGTGCGCGGTTATGTTAAAAGCTCGTCCACGCGTCACTTGGTTTGAAATCTGGTTCACCGGATTCGCCTGTGTGATTTGCACTTGTAGTCTCGGGCACGCGTTCCGGAAATGACTGGGATCACCGCAGTTAAAGCACGATCTGGGTCGTGGGTTTTGGTAGGTTGGTTGTGGGTTCTGCGGGTAGACTGGTGGTGTTGGCGCAATTGGGTTGGCGAGAGGGACTCTACAGTTTTCTGCAAGGTGACCAGCGCGGCCACATCGGGTACAAAGTCGACATGGGACTTGAGGTGGGTGGTGGAGTCTACAGGTTGGGCAAAAGGGATGGTTTCCTGTGTATGGTTTCTTAGTTGGCGGGGCAGGGAGTGCGGGATTGGTTAAGGCATAGTTATGGACTACAGGAGGTGTTGGGTAGGCTGACAGAGGGTTAGGCGCATAAACTGGAGGTTGGTAGATGGGTTGCTGGACAATGGGCGGGTTGGTAAGCGCATAGGCCTTGCGCCTGCGCTTGAGGTTGTTACGGTTTGAGGGTTCTGGTTTGGTTTCTGTTGGTTCAGGGGCAGTCTTGGTGGGTTTGGTCTTCTCAGTTCCCCGCAGGAACAGGGTTCCTGCTCTGACATGGTTGTCGCTGAGCACAGCGGCCAACTCGATGGCGTCAGAGAGGGTAACTGGGTTTCTGGCCCATACAGAATCTTGAATTTCCATGGGGAGACCCCCAAGGAATTTCTCGATTGCTCGGCGTGAAGGGGTAACAAGGTGAGGGACCAGTAAGCTTAGCTCGTGGAAGCGCGTCGCGTACTCGCGCGCTTCACCGCTGTATTGCTTCAAGTTCCAGAATTCTTCCTCCAGGCGCTTAACTTCGTTGGGAGGGCAGAATTCTCGCGTCAAGAGATCCTTAAATTCCTCCCAGAGCATGCTGGAAGCAGCTTCTGCGCCACGCGCATGAGCTACTCCATTCCACCATGTAAGCGCTCTAGATTCCAGGACACTGGAAGCATATAGGGTTCGTCTGTCTGAGGGGCATTGGGTGTGGAGGAAAGTGTTTTCTATTTTCTCAAGCCACTGGAGCATCACGGTGGCTCCTTCAAGACCTGTGAACTTTGGAGGGTTACCCGCGTTGAAGGATTTAATGTTATAACTGGAGGTGTTATTTTGGCTCAAGGCTTGGGCTATTGCGGCGGCCATTTCCTGGGAACGTTGCTGTCTACGCATGCGCGAGGCTTCTCTTCTCTGAAATCGGCGAGATAGCGGAGGCATTCAATAAAAATTTTAATTTTAGTTAATATCTTGGTTTTAGCGCAAAGTATAACCTCGAAAAGCTTGGTTTCGCGGAGTTAGTTACTGTCAAAAGTTAAAGTAAAATAAATGACCCAAAATGCAGACTTAATAAAGGTAACAAATTCGAATCAAGAATCGACAATCCATGTATCACCATGACTTTCCGAATTCCCAATTTAAAATATACGAGCAAACGAGTATTGGAGATTGACGATTCATGTATCACCATGACTTTTCAATCTTCAATATAAAACATACAAGAAAATGAGTATTGGAGGTTGACAATTCATGTATCACCATGACTTTTCAAGTCTCCAACCTCAGAACATAATCGTAAAGGGAAATTGAAAATCAACTATTCATGTATCACCATGACTTTTCGGATTTTCAAATCCAACAAACGAACATGTAAGTAAAATCAATAAAAATCGAAATTCAACAAAAATCGAAATATCGCGAAATAAAACATAAAATCATATACTGCGCAAGCGCGAGCATATTCATAAATAACGAGTAATTAACAATAAGCGCGCGAACATGAGATTTCTCTCATGCGCGAGAAGGGACTCTTAGGTATTCTAGGCCGTTACGTCTAACCACCTATCCTAAAGTCAACGAGCTCTGATACCAATCTGTAACACCCCGACCAAAGGCGGATTATACATCGGGGCGCCACATATTGTTTCATTACTCGTGACACTATTGGGTGTCAATATTTAATAAATACATTCATTCGCGCACGCGCAGGGTAAACACAAGATAACATAAATCAACATTAATCAATATATTATAAGGCAAAATATTCGAACAACAATAACTTGTCTTGATACATTTTAATCTAGGTCCAAAATAAAGAAAACTTCCTACGTGTCCACAAGCTCCAAAACAGCTACTGCAAACCTGAACATGTGTTAAAATAAACGTCAAACACTTGCGTGTTGGTGAGAAATCAAGTTTAATACAATACATAGATAACAATAAATCTGCGCGCAACATGTGTATGTCTGGTTTTCAACAAGGGTGTAATCTGATCGGGACCAACTCTAAGATTCATAAGACTGCCAGTGCTCACAATTGAGCTCACAAACAAGACAAACTGTGCATGTGTAAACAAAAGAGAAAATCATAAACGATAGTTCTCCCGTGTTCATCTAATGGTACCATGAAAACTGCGGAATAGACCGACAAGACGGTTAATGATCCACACATACAAATAAACAGCCAAGTCTACGTCCTCAACACATGGGATACTGCGCGACTAAAGTTCATAAACAAGTTTAAGACTCTAAGTTTGTATGAACACATGAACATCCCAAAACATTAAAAGCAAAAAGGGATTAGGTACGAGATTACTCACTTGATAAACGATGCGGTGTAAGATAAAGCAAGAACCAACTTTAAACAAGCACAAGTTAACCTATAAATAAGATTATTGTTTTAATGATTGGTTTTAAGTCTTGATTATAAGTTAGCATAATTAATAAGTAAATTATTATATATAATATATATATTACCGAAAATCAGGGCAGAGGAGAGGAGAAAACGGAGGCAAGAGAGGAGGCGGCAGGAGGACAATCGGCAGAGAGCAAAGGAAGAGAGATAATAAGTGTTTGTGTGTGTAGTGTTAAGAAAAAAATAAGATTATTATTTATAGGAAAACCCTAGGAGACATAATCCAGAAAAAGGGGAAAAGATTCCAAGACAAACAGAACAAGACAAAACAAAAGATAACAAAAGATATCAAAAGCAAGTAAAAGATATCAAAAGATATGGCAGCTGCAGGGGGCAAGATAAAGCTGTCAGGGAACAGTAAAAAGCATGGGCGGATCAGATAAAGGTACTGGTCAAGCATGGCAAAAGCAGATCTCAAAAGATAATGTCAGTCACTTTTTCTGCCAACCAATGGGGTTGGTGCGCATGCTGCGCCGAAAGTAATTTTTCAGACATAAAGCAGATTAGGTCAACAGCACAAAAGATAAGACAACACAAAAGCAAACGGCTAGATTCAACAGAAGAAAACTCAAAGGGTTCAGCGCGAGAAGGCTAAGGCACGAAGGCAGACACAGAAGGTCAAGAGAGCGCGAGCGCGAAGGCAGACAGAACTAACCTTAACGCGTCGCGGAAAGAACTACATTTCTAAGCGCGCCGCGGGAAGAATCACATTTCTTAGCGCGCCGCGGGAGGAACTAAAATTCCTAGCGCGCCGCGGGAAGAACTATAATTCTTCGCGCGTCGAGGGATGAACTACGATTCTTAGCGCGCTGCGAGAAGAACTACAAATCCTTAGCGCGTCGCGGGAAGAACTACCGTTCTTAGCGCGCTGCGAGAAGAATTACAATTCTTAGCGCGCTGCGAGAAGAGTTCGTCTCGCGTATCGCTGAAACAGGTGGTCTTCACGCAGGCTTCCTTGCAAGGGGTCTGCGCAGACAACCTTAGGCGGGAAGGAACAAAAGAGTTAGAAGAAAAAGAGGGAAACAAGGCTTAAGGGCGGGACGGCGACAAGAGGGAAAAGAAGGCGGAAAGAGAGAAGGAGAGGGACGGAACGGCGGAAAGAAAGAGAGAGAAAGAGGCGGGAAGGAAAATATATATTATTATTAAAAGTAAAATATAAGTATAAATATTAAATCATAAAAGAAAGAGATCGGGTCAGAGAAACGGGTACCTGGGTCGGGTCGGATTCGGGCAGATGTTACACTACCTCTTCAAGTCCCCCCAGTCCAATGTTCTTCTCATGCGTGTTTAATAAAGTGAGGTGAACTTTTGGACTTAAGCAAAGGGTTTTGAAAAGGGTTTTTTAAGGTTTTCCATAGGTATTCTTCCCGCGGAAGTCCTTGTCACTTGCAGAAATTCCCGAGTTTCCTGCTTGGTCTTTGGGTATGATGCGGGTAGGTCTGTAACCTCCTCGCAAGTCAGGAGCGTTGAGTCCCACTTGTGTGGACTCTCCATGAGGTTTTAGTAGTTTTGAACATAGTGATCAATTATGTTAAAACCACCAATTCCATCCTGGAGCTTCAAACAACGTAGTTCTCGACGTTCCCGCTATGCGGGGATGTTACTTACGATTCCGCAAGCATTGCCCAGAAGATCCTTCCTGGTTTCAATTCCCAGCGGAGCGCTAGGTATGTGAAGGGTTTTGCCTTTGACACTGTACCAGCGCTCGTCTTAGGGTTATTTTACTTCCAAGGTATTCCTGGCGTCAATTCCCTGCGGGTGCCAAGTATGTGAAGGGTTTTGCCTTTACACTGTACCCGCATCCGTCTTATAGTTACTTGGTTGCCGAGGAATATTTGGCTTCAATTCCCTGCGGGTGCTAGGTATGTGAAGGGTTTTGCCTTTACACTGTACCCGCATCCGTCTTATGGTTACTTGTTCGCCAAAGTTTACTTGGCTTCAATTCCCTGCGGGTGCTAGGTGCGTGAAGGGTTTTTCCTTTACACTCTACCCGCATCCGTCTTACGGTTACTTGTTTGCCAAGGTTTTACTTGGCTTCAATTCCCTGCGGGTGCTAGATGCGTGAAGGGTTTTGCCTTTACACTGTACCCGCATCCGTCTTACGGTTACTTGGTTGCCAAGGTTTTACTTGGCTTCAATTCCCTGCGGGTGCTAGATGCGTGAAGGGTTTTGCCTTTACACTGTACCCGCATCCGTCTTACGGTTACTTGTTTGCCAAGGTAAGGGGTATTTCCCGCTTACTTTTTAATATTTTCAAATTTTGAATTTTTGAAATTTGAAAGGTTGGTGGAAAGATAGGAACAGTCCAAACCTCTGAAACGTCGTGCGACGGTTTCTTCTGACTGTGTCAGGACGTGCAGGAAGTTATGGTGACGTGACAGTACATGGTCATTCCAGTCGCTTTTTCAGGCGCGTGGGCGTGATTTTTCGGGCGCGTGCCCGCGAAATTACTGGCACACGTCCTTTCAACAGCTGTTGCCAGCTTGCTTTTGCCACGTGTCATAGTTTCATTGCACCTTCGATTTCTCTCTCCTCCGCATTAAATTCACCGCATTAATTGCGATTACTATATAAAGGGGGAGAGGCGTCCTTATAATCCACACTTTCACCCTTCTCCTCTTCTTGTTAGCGATTTCCGGCAAATACTCACCTTTTCAGGCAAGCATTTTCTCGAAATCGTTTTCTTCTTTCTCTGCAATGTCTTCCCATGATGCTGAAGCTGTAGCCGACGATAGGAGTACTGCTGGCGAGTGCCAGTGTGCTCTACCTATCGATCAGTACCAGTATGTCGTCAGGAAATTCATGCTTGAGTCTCTTGAGCCTGAGTTTCCTGAACCCCACCAGACTGTGTACGATGCCCCCAGTGGCAAGATCGGGGTATATGCTGCTTTCTTTGTTTTTGGGAAACCTTAGGTTCCCATTGACAAAGTTTATGTACCGTGTCTTGGAGAGGCACGGTGTGCACCTAACCGAGTTGCATCCGATGGCGATTGCCAAGATCCGGCACTTCGAGTGGGTGTGCCGGATTCTGGGTATCGAGCCCTATGTGGACCGCCTGATGACCTTCTATACTTGGAGGTGCATCCAGGGGTGGTACACCCTGACGACCCGTATCAAGGGTTTGAAGATCTGCGTGACCGAGCGCAGTCTCCGATCGTGGAAGCGGGAGTTCTTCTACATTTCTGCCCGCGCCATCCCTATTGCTATGAAGTTTAAGAAGGGACAAGCGCTTCCGAGCCTTCACGCTTCCAGCTACCAGGAGGCGGAATGGTTCGCGAAGATATCCCGGGTCCAATCTCCGGTTTACCGGTTTGCGGAGTCCGGGATGGTTATGCTGGGGATGAGCCGGGTATGGAAGGATGCGTCCCGGTTTCCCATCCTTCTCGAATACGGTTTGAATTATATTCCTTATGGTATGTCTTGTCTTTTTTGCTGATTTGAGTTTGTCTTCTAACTGTTTCTTTTCTCAGAGGGGAACGATTTGGAATCGCTCCTGTACCCGCGGGAAGCTGACGGTCCCGTGCGGGTGGGCACTCGTGCTCTAGACGAGAATGAGTTGCCCATCCTGGAGCAAACGGCGGATCGGTTTGTGGAGGTCTATCCGCCGGGCCAAGAGATCCTGAGCCACCGGCGGCCAGGTAAGGCGATATTCTATCCTCAACCCCTCAATGCTGTACCCGCTGCTGGAATTCCTTACATCCTGTCTTCTTCTGAGGAATCCGCAGATGGTCCTCCGCTGGTGCGGAAGAGGAAGGCTGCCGGCGGGAAAGGGAAGGAGAAGGTGGCCTCCACAGCTGATCCGGTGCTCCTATCTGATACCGAGTCAGATAGTGAAGAGGTGGCGGGGCACCCCGGTGGTGAGAAGACCACTGCTCCAGAGGCTACGACTGTTACCTCCGGAGAACCAACGACGACGACGGTGACCGGCATCAAGAGACCGGCTCCATCGGGTTTGTCCCCGCCTGTCCGTACGTTCAGGCTCAAGAAAACCCGTAAGTACAAACATCCTTGTTTTTGTAGATTTAACATACTTCATAAATTTATTGTTTAACACTTATCTTCTTGTGCAGGCGTGGATGTTGACGCATTCCCGGGTTTAGCGCATTCGAGTACCTCTCCGCCGATGACGGTAGGCTTGGTCAGCCTTCCTGAGGCGTCGACCCAGGCGCCTGCGCCTGCTCCCACTGGTTCAGTTGCTCACTCTGAGCCGACTGTTCCAGCTTTGTCGTCACCGCCGGCCGTGAGTGCAATTTTTACCACATCCTTCACCGAGCCGGCGGTTACTATTGCTGCGGATTCTGCGGCAGCGACTGCGGCGGCTGCCACCATGCCCCCGCCACCGGCACCAACGGCCGGCCCATCAGGTACGCATGGGAGTACTCGCCAATCTATGCCACCTTCCCATCTGCCTGACCTTTTGGATGGATTTCCTTTGGGTTCAGGTGATGGGTTCGGCGGCTATCGGCCTGTTATAGACCCTACAGGTGCGTAGGGTTCATTTGGCCCTTATATATATATATTTATTATTATTATTATTATTATTATTATTTTATTATTATTATTATTATTTTATTATTATTTTTTTTTATCATCTTTTCCTAACTGCTTTTTTGTTTTTTGCAGTGTCGGATTCCAATGAAGTGTATGTTCCGCGATGGAACATACGCCGAGGAACAACCCTTCGTACCCCTGTGGAGTGCGTGGAATGGGCTCGCCACGCTGCTCCCCATGGTGCGTTGGGGGAAGCCATGGCTAGCTACCAGGAGGGTAGGCTAACCAATGAGCTTCGGGTTCTCCAGGCCCGGATGCAGCCGCGCGTCGAGCTACTTTGTCGTGAAAACGACAAGTTGAAAGCAGCTCGCGCCAAGGAAGTATCTCAAGCGCGGGCTCTTCGGGAGGAGAACCAAAAGTTGGCTGCAGCTGCTACGGAGAAGGAGAAGGCCTTCAAGGCCCTCGAGGTTGAGGTTCAAGCGCGACTCGAGGCCCGCTCCAAGGCTGCCCAAGCTGTTAACGAACAGCTTCGGCTGGCTAAGGAGACTGCGAGGAACGCAACCGAGAGGGCCACCAAGGCTGAAGCCGTTGCTGAGCCTTTACGCGTGGAGAACGAGGAGCTCAAGGCCAAATTAGAGGCTCTCCAACGTGCTCATGATGCCTTGGCAATGGAAGATGCCAAGAAACTCCAGGAGATCTTGGACCAGAGGGGCGTGCTTGATCACACCGAGCGGAAGCTTAAGAGCGTTGAAGAGGCTGCTGCAAAGGAAGTTCTACTTGCCAACCTTAACAAAAGCGAAGCCGAACGCGCCCACACCCAAGCTCAAGCCGCCCTCCAAGAAGCTCTGGTTGCCAAGGAATGGCTTCTTCGAGAAGCGTTGCCTCATGTATTTTAGCTTTGTCTTCACGCTTTCCTTTGCGACAGAAGTCTTACACTTGTACATTTTCTTTGTAGGTTGTGCATCGGGTCTTTTCAGAGACATCTTACGACGATGCTATGAGCGCAGCCCTCAACGCTTCTCACGAGGATGGGGAACGGGCTGGCTTCCTGCTTGGTCTAGGGTTTGTTGAGAAAGGCTTCCCGCCTTCCAACTTCCCTTTGTACAATGTTGATACTGAAGCCATATATGACCAAGCAGTAAATCAATATGCTGCCTTCCCGCATCCAGTGGTGGAGAAGGTGAACCAAGTAGCTGCTGCTGATGATGGGTTAGCTATCCTTAAAGCTTTCCTCGAACCGCCCCGTTCTTCTGATGGAGCGGGTCCAAGTGGAAGCGGCCCTGAAGCTTGATCCTGAAGATCCCTTCCCACTGCTAGGATAGTCTTGTACAGATGTATTTATTTTCTTTTCGTAGGCGGGTAGTTACCCGGTCATTCTTGTAATAATCCGTTTGTGAAATATTAATCTTTTTGCGTATAAGATTGTTATTTCCTTCTTTGGGTTCCTTGCTTTATAAACTTATGACTTGCATACTTAGTTTAAATTAGCAATTTTCCAAGTGTTTAGAATAAGTTAAGCTGTTGAACGTGGTTGATAATGGGTTAAAGTTTTGCTTCCCCTTTTGTGATTGTGCGGGTAGAACCGTCACTTGCACTTAGTAGGATGGCTAAACTTTAACCTTCATCTGACCTGCGTGTAGGTTTTCCTCATCCTTTTAGGATAAGTTAACCTTTGAACGTGGTTGATAATAGGTGTGAAGTTTTGCTTCCTCTTTCGTGATTGTGCGGGTAGAACCGTCACTTGCACTTAGTAGGATGGCAAAACTTTACCCTTATCTGACCTGCGTGTAGGTTTTCCTCATCCTTTGAGGATAAGTTAACCTTTGAACGTGGTTGATAATAGGTGTGAAGTTTTGCTTCCTCTTTCGTGATTGTGCGGGTAGAACCGTCACTTGCACTTAGTAGGATGGCAAAACTTTACCCTTATCTGACCTGCGTGTAGGTTTTCCTCATCCTTTTAAGAATTTTGTTTTGGACCGTTCGACGCGCGGTTGTCAATAGGTTATTGTTCAGTTTCCTTTCATGATTCATGCGGATAGACCGGCACTTTCATCTTTGGGTGCTGAACTTTTCCCCTTCAACTGACCTGCGTGAAGGTTGTCACGTTATTGGGTTTGTGCGGGTAAGACCGCCTTCCCACGCAACGACTTCACGTAATGTGAATGCCGTTACCAGTGTTTAGAAAAGTATAAATGTAAAATCATCAGCTTTGATGTTCTAAAGAGAATCATTTCCATTAGAAGTGGCTCTTGGCCTTTTCTTTACAAATTGGAATTGATTTACATGCAAACTGTGTAAATGAGCTCCCTTCCATGTTGTTGGGATGGGAGCGCCATCGAGCCGATACGCACCTGGTTCGGGATCTCGTTCTTTATGCAGCATGTAGTCTCGATATTGAAGCTGGAATTTTGATTCGTGTTTTCCCCAGCTGGGGTTCTACACGCACCCGCCTGCTCAGCCTTTATTGCGCCACGAGGTGCGCGAGCGTCCCATCTCTGACAAATGCTTCGACCATGTCTTTTACACCTATGCATTCTTCAGTGTTGTGGCCCTTTGTCTTGTGAAAGTCACAGTATTTGCTCCGATCAGCATCGTGACGATGTCGGATTATCGGAGGCTTTGGCCACGGGAGCTCTTCAGTGGCGAATATCTCAGTGACGCTTTTGGTGAGTGGCGTCCATCTGGAGTTTCGGTGCAGCTGTACATTATCCCTTCCGCCCAATCGATGTTGCAAGCCGGATGAGGTGTCAAAGTTTACCCTTGACTGCCAGATGCCTAGCTTCCGCTTTTTATTTAGTCGGGCGGTGAGGACGTTGTCCTCTCTCGTCTTCTGAGTGTAGAGGTTTGTGCTCTGTGGGAGATCTCTACCCAGTTGCTTCTCCGTTTCCGCATAGCGTTTTGCTGCTGTCATGATGGCATCCCATGTGGATGGCATGCCATCTTTGCCCGTTAGGGTGCGGATGAGCTCTGGGTCATGCGCGCCCTGGATGAAGGCAGCGCGAACAAGATCTTCGCTGATATTGCCCAAACTTAGCTTCTTTGAGTTGAAGCGAGTGATGAAGTTTGGCAGAGATTCATCTTCTTCTCGTATGCATTTGAGGATTGTCCATTGCTCCTCGGTATACTTCCGTTGCTGGCTGAAGTGTTGGCTAAACTTCTGCTGGAAGTCTGCCCAGTCGTAGATGTGGTTGACCGGTAGACGATCAAACCAAGCTCTAGCAGCCCCAACTAGCGTCATTTGGAACATGTAGCACCACGTGGGTTCCGTCCAATTGCTGACGGTTGCCCCCGCTATGAACCTGTTCAAATGATCGTCTGGATCAGATAAACCGTCATATGTGCCTATGTTAGGCATTTGTTTGGCACTCTTTGGGGCGATTGCTTCCGCAATGTCCCTTGCAAACTTGGACGTTCCTGCATTTGCAACGTTTGGTCTGAACGTTTTGGAGAAGTCTCGTGGACTTCCACCTGTGCTTTTTGGTTTGAAGGCTTGTCCAAAATGCCTTTTTGGTTGGGATTCCATTTCCTTACGCTTCCCTTTTGCCCTATGGCGAGGGTTCGCGTCGGAGTCGGATTCCTCCGAGTCATCCTCCCAGTATTCGAATTCGTCGGCCTGTTGTACGGAACGCAAGCGTTCGTTCAACTCAGCCTGGAATTCCTTTTGTCGTGCCTCCGCCCATGCCTTGACTTCATCGAGAGTTTGGCGGGGGAGTCTTCGTTTCTCAACCTGGGTATCAGTGGATCCCAGTAGGCGATCATTTACTGCACTTGCCCCAGCTTGAGTAACTGGGGTAGTGTTCGTAAAATTTACTTCACTTGCCCCGGCTTGGGTAACCGGGGTAGTGTTTGTAAAAACTGTGTTACCGGTCACCCCAGTAGCTGGGGTTGTGGTTACCGGAATTTCTCTAACCATCTTTGTAGAAGTTTGAAAAAACTGGAGAAAAATAAAGTTCTAGCTTTATGCACGGATGGCGCCAATGAAGAAACACTAACCGAGCCCCGGTCAGATTACTGGTAACCTGGGGGTTGGAGAGGTTTCCCACGAGGGGTTAGACCCTGAGAAGATGGTTCTTCTGATAACCTGCAAAACAGACACCGTGAGCTCGTCACTGAGAAGGGGGGGGGGGTTCCTCCTTGTGACCACCCTCCGGCGTGAGAATCAGACTAGATTGCTCTTTAAATATAAAAGTATATTAAGAGATTGCTAGAGCAGATATCAGGTATAATATGATGATATAAGATAAGATATGATGGTCATACCATTTGTGGTATTTATAGCCGAAGGTAGGTTTCCAAGGAGGTATGGCCGGCTGCAACAGTGTTCCTGTTCCACCAACAGTAGCCTATGCACGTGCCCTGCTGGTAGTTGGTGGGTAGGTAGCGGCTGATAGTGACCAGACCTGCTGTATACTATTCCTTTTCCACCAACTGCCGGCTACGCACGTGGTATGGCAGTAGTTGGTGAGTAGGCAGCGGCTAATAGTGACATACAGTGTAGGAGCATGCTGCTCGCCATACTGTTGTCCATAAGCTGTCGTATATTTAGTCAGATCTTTTTCCCATACCTCGTCAGGTACAGTACAGAAGATCTTCCCGTATCATACGGACTGGCTTATTTGGGCGGGAGTATTCCCCCTCCCGCCCTTGTGCGGGATTGTTCCCGGCTTCGCTCATTCCTTCAGGTGACACTGAACGATTGAGAGCTAAGTGCCTTGTGCGTGTAGCCTTGCTGCGCGGGTGGCCTTCCCTAATGGCTTGTATCCGAGGCTGCGGGAACAGGCGGAGTCCTTCACCATTGGGAGGCGTTTCCTGCGGGACCAGCTTGCGTACTGCGCGTAAGGACGTCACGTCTCTGAGCATGGTTGGTCCTGCGGATCCAGTTGGTTTCTGCGCAGACGTCCCTGTTTGAGGTGAGTCTTGCGGGTCCAACTGGGCTCTGCTGGGACCTACCTCTTCAAGTCCCCCCCTTCTCAGTGACGAGCTCACGGTGTCTGTTTTGCAGGTTATCAGAAGAACCATCTTCTCAGGGTCTAACCCCTCGTGGGAAACCTCTCCAACCCCCAGGTTACCAGTAATCTGACCGGGGCTCGGTTAGTGTTTCTTCAAAGACATAAATGGTTTTGATTAATCGATGCAACAAACTAAAGTTGTAATCACATAGGTAGTGTTTTAAGACTTGTTATGTAAGATTTGACTCTCTACACTTTATAAGTCATACTTACAATTACAACGCAGCATGTAAAGTATATGTAACATAATAGGGTTTTCAAACATCTAATAATTATCTATATCAATCAAAATATTTAATAAAAAGTATATCGGACACACATAGAGTAATTTGTGTGTGTTTGTTTTATAAAGCGTTTGAAACCAATTCCAATACCCGAGTAAATCTTTTGAAGACTTGATGCCAATTAACCATACTGTTTTTGACGTTTCAAGTCTGACTTATACAAGATTAGAAACACCATAGCAGAGGAAACCTATTACTTAAAAGAAACGTTCTTAGATCAGGTTTCAAACCCAAAACCAAAAAGATTTAAAACCTTAATCATCACCGGTCCATACATTTGTGTGTAATAAAGCTATAAAAATAGTTAGAAATTGAGCTAAAATTTAAGAATTCGGGAGCTTGATTCCGGACGTCCATAGGACCCTTCTACTTAAGTGGGTCCCACATGAATTAGTTTTGAAGATATTTATATGCCTTGTATTTTATTATTTAACATTTAAAGTTTTGCATATATTTTCTCACTAAAACATCAAAGTTTTGCATATATTTTTTCACTAAAATATATCATTTAAGGTATTAAATTGTTTTCTCACTCCTAAAACAACTAAACAACAACTGTAATGGTTGATTAGTTGAATAATCGATAATGAAACATTATGCACATAGCTTGTTAACGTTGTCCAAACCGTTCGCTGCTTGTTCAAAAATTACTTGATAAATACTTGCTCGATTTCGGCTATGTTCGTAAACGAGTCAAACAACAAACAAACCCTCACTTGATTCGGCTCGACTCGTGAACCCTATACAATACACACACAAAGAGAGTAATAAAATTAGGAAATGCACAATAACCTTTCCTAAAACAATACAATCTAAATTTGACTAATATACAAAAAGATACACACCTAATAATAACATCTTACAAACTTTTATCAAGTTTATTAATTCCTTGCTGTCAATTACCTAGCAATCTATTTACAAAAATAATAACTTAATACTTTATATCAAACTTATGTATCAACGTTCACACACATATATATAAACCAGGTCCTAGTCTCCGAACCATGTCACCTATAGTACCACTTTTAAGTTTTAACAACCACTCTAATAAAATGTGGTGCTCCTCCACCCGCAACCGTAGTTCATCGTCGTCGCCGCCTCTCCTCACACTCACTCTCCTCTCCTTATTATTATTTTTCGTTCGTCCGTCGTTCGGATGGCGCCCGTGGCCCAACCAGAAATACAACACTACCGAGCTCCAATTCGGAAGCAATAAAAAGTATGAAGGCTTGTCTGAATTCGTCAAGTTAAAATACCACATGGGTCCGGTTCTAACCGAGAACATCACCGTGCATATTATATGGTACGGCACGTGGCCGAACGCGCACAAACGTATTATTCGTGAGTTTATTAACTCTATTTCGGGATCCAGCCACCGATCACCCTCGGTGTCTGGATGGTGGAAGACCGTACAACTATACGGTGACCAAACTGACTCCAATGTCTCCCGAACTGTCCAGCTCGGAAGAGAGAAAAACGACAGGCTTTTATCACATGGTAAAACTCTGACACGTTTATCAATACAGTCGGTTATTAAATCAGCAGTTACTGCCAAAACCAAACCGTTACCGGTACAACCCAAAGGTGGGTTGTATCTTTTACTCACCTCAGAAGACGTGTACGTTCAGGACTTTTGCCAGAACGTATGTGGCTTCCACTACTTTACCTACCCATCAATAGTGGGGTACACCTTACCTTACGCATGGATAGGTAACTCAGCAAAACTGTGTCCGGGTATCTGCGCGTACCCGTTCGCAGTTCCCGAATACATCCCGGGCTTAAAACCGTTGAAAGCACCCAACGGTGTGGTTGGGATTGACGGGATGATCAGCGTGATCGCTCACGAGATCGCTGAGGTGGCGTCGAACCCGTTGGTCAACGCGTGGTACGCCGGGCAGGACCCGTCGTTCCCCGTGGAGATCGCGGACTTGTGCGAGGGGATTTACGGGACCGGGGGAGGCGGGTCGTATACTGGGCAAATGCTGAACGATGGAGATGGTGCTACGTATAATATGCAAGGGATTAGAAGAAGGTATTTGGTGCAGTGGGTGTGGAACCATGTGGTCAATTACTGCACTGGCCCGAATGCGCTTGATTGAAATAGAGAGGACTTGAGTATGTTTTGTTTTTGCTTATTTGTTTGCTTTTCATTTTATGTGTTTTTTGTGAAGAAAACAATATTTTTATTAATATATAATTAATGAAGTTAATTTATCCATGTCTATGCTTGTTAATTTTAATTATTAGGCTTATATAGGGTTGTTAGTTTTACTGGAAATCTGAAACCCAACCCGAAAAAACCCGTATTGAACCTGAGAAAAAGCTAACCTAAACCCGAACCCGAACCGAAGTAATTTGGGTTGGTTCTTGGATCCGAATTCTAGGTTTCGGGTCAATTCGAAAAACCCGAATAAGCTTTTAGTTTTAAAACTATATATATTTTTAAGTATTATATGCCAGGCCTTAGCCGCTGGTGTTATCAACTGTTCTTATTTCACCTATTATGAGTCGATTGTTTATTGTTTATTAATCTTTCAGTTTATGACTAAAGGCAGCTATAATCCAGCGCCTTAGTTGCGGCATACTAAAGACGATTATGTCAGTTTTGTTTATTATGGTTGAACTCTGTTAGATTTTTCTCTTTTTAGGATGTTTTATCGGTTTATTTTTGTTTTGATATTTTTTTTATTTACTTTACCACGTTACAGTATTGGCACCATGCCACCAAACCAAAAGGCTAAATTAGTAAATGCCCAAAATACTCGTATGGCTTATATGACAAAAAATTTAATATATTTACAATAATGTTTATTCGGTCGGTAAACCCCAAACGTTGTGACATCGAGTCGACGCAAATTGATCGGTTTTAATTACGTTTGTTACTGTACCAGAACAAACACCCAAAATAATTGTTCTGTGTAGCCGGCCATCCACATTTTATCATTATATATAATACTGGTATTTTTACTAATTTATACAATTTGTGCATGGTTTGTCTATTTGTGTTTCCCGCCATATTTTTAGTGGGGACAACACTTTCACTTTGTACTCTATTCTAGAAACTTTTTATATGTTTCGTTTTTAAAATATAGGGACTAAAAATAGATGTAGTAATAAAATTTCTATTTTATTGTTTGGTAAACAATTTAAGAATGTGTTACTCATAGGCTGTATCCAAGAGCGAAAATGTTAATAATTATTTTTGATGATAAAGGTGTAGTAAATTGTCAACTTAACTATTTTAGAAAATCTTTGTTCCAAGAAACTTAATGAGTTGGACATGATCCTAGAATGTTACATCATATAGTATTAATATTGTTGGGGATTCTGTGTTACAAAGTAAAGTAACTAGTAAGTATTTTGAAATCAATTTTAAATTTTGTATAGGTTATTACTTTTTTTTTTAGAACTTTGATATATTTTATTTATCTGGGACGCGCAAGAATGTTACATCATATAATATAAATTTTGTATGGGTTATTACTCTTTTTTAAACCATTTCAAATTATATTGCATTCTTAAGCACACTGCCAATCCTCAAGTCGTTGATTTCAGCACTAATTTCATTGCGATCATTCAAGGTTAACGGAGGCACTCGATCTAACATCCTGTGTCTCAAAGAATAGAGCCCTCTTTTGACTCTTTCAACTTTTTGGAATATTTGTGGCACCAACGGTACTGTCTCTCCAATAGTTGAGACGAACGTTGATGTAATCTCCTCATACTTATTTTGAAGAGCAACAAATTCCAAAGAAAGATTGGGAGCATGATTCTCATTATTGCATCCACTAAGTCCCTGATACCTTTCATTGATTCTCATCAGGTGTGATTCTCAATTTTTGGTTTCTATTCGGTTTTGAATTAGTTTTTTTTTTATTTTGTTAATCGAGCTAGTAATTTTCAGGCCAAAGAAATCTGATCCATGATATTTTGAAATTGGGCCAAATATTTTTTTAATAAAAATTATAATTAATAAAAGATTGTACATTTCGGCCTAGAATGTTGAAAGCTAATATGATTTAATCTCATTCAAATCGACAAAATATAACCAATTAATGTTAAAAATAAAAAATATCCAAGTTTATAAAACATAAGCGATTAAACGAAAAAGTAATTAACAAATTAATTTTCCAGTTTTTCACTAATCTCAAAACCGAATGGTCGGTTTCTTATTCAATTTGGTTTTCACTATTTAGAGACATTTTTTTTTTTTGGTTTCGTACACATCCCTAGTGGTGGTTTGGAGACTTCTCTGGCTCAGAAAGCCATGATCTTCACCACTTTCATCGTGAACTTTATGTGCAGACAAATGTGTTGAGAGAGAGAGAGAGAGAGTAAAAGATTGGAGGAAGGAGATCAACAAAACCATATGGAGGAGCTCACTTCCTATTTATAGGAAGGAAGATGGGCTTAAACCCTAATGGGCTAGCCTTTACCTGAATTCACCAATATAAGGCCCACTTAGGTTGAGCTAACGTGTTGCACCTTAAATCAAGGCTTTATGAATGGATTGTGGAGAGTTTGTATCTACAAACTTTTAGCAATGTTGTAGCAAGGATGGCATAAATTGGTTTCTAATCACACTGTACATGTCACAACAGAACGGTGTGGTTGAACGCCGAAATCAAACCATCCACGGAGTGACAAGATCAATTATGAAGACAATGAAGTTACCCTAGTGGCGGTTGTTTTACCGCTAACAAAAAAATTTTAAAGACTGATTGTCAAAAGGGATGTAAAATGTGACTTTTCAAATAAAAAAGTTTTTTTTAATTATTATTATGTTTGAAGTTTAAAGTATAAAAAAATGTAATTTACTCTTATTCATATTATGCGTATTAATTCAAAGGTAAGTAATTGTTTGAGCTATGTGTTATTGAGGTGTGAAAGATGCTATGTCAAGGTGTTCTCACCAAGTTGGATGTGCTAAACTGTTAATATTGTGGGTGAAATATAATTTTGGGGTGAGGTGGAGATAATGAATGAATTGGTTTAATAATAAATTTTAAATAAATAAAACAAAGTAAAAGCCCTTACCTTCTCCCTTAAACTCGCTTAGGGACGACAATTGTTGACATAACCCAAACTCTACATGAAAAAAAAGGTGTTGGGTCGATTAACACGACTCATTTGAAAAAAAGGTATTTGAGACAATAACCCACAACTATATTTTTAGTAGTGTATCTTGCGTGTCATGGACGTTTTGAATATCTATTGGTAGAGTTGAAGTTCATTTCTGGTTTCTTGTGTTCACGTTAGTTTTTAACTTTTCGTTGTTGAAGGTTATTTATAGCCATTAATTTGCTGAGAGCTTGAGTAGTGAAAGTCCACCATGAGCTCAAGCAGACTTTGAATCATATGCATTTCATCATAAGGCACTCTAAACATGACTGCCAACCAAGAATACAACCTACATCATTGTAAACCAGTTTTATTTTATATTTGTGAATGATTTAAGTTGTTGAATACAAATAACAATTTATATTGGGTGTTGCCAAACGCATCCCTCTTTTCCCGTTTTTACTAAGCATACCACTCCCCTAAAGTTTTGCATTCACATATTCAAATCTTTATGGGTTTTTTTTGTCATTTTATTATCTTTTATTATAATTATATTAAACACATTTTTTAAGATTTCTTTTTTTTTATTTTTGTATATTTTTAAATGATTTTTATTTTCTTAAAATAACCAAAAAAGCAATAAAAAATTCTTATATAAAATAAGTATTTTACTAGTATTTTAAAATACAATTTTTCTATATATATATATATATGTATATATTTTATTTTTAGAGGGTTTTTAAAATACTTTTTAGATATATTTTGCGTTTTTTAAAAGGTATCTTAATTGGAAAAAAAGTCACATATTTGATAATTTGTATTTTCAAAAGCAGAAATAGTTTTATACTTAAAACAGATGAAAATATTAAATAGCAAAGCATTTAAAAAAATCATTTTAACATAAAAGAAAAATCACTACATTTATCCATCTAAAGTTATGTGCTTACGTGAATAAAAAATAAAAATATTTAATAGTTTTTTATTTGGATTTTGTTATCCAACAAGTGGAGGTCACCAATTGTGTGGTTTAAAACCCCAATATGATCGTGATAGGTTGTCTACATTCAGTAAAGCTTTTAGGTATAATAAAATGCATAGTTATGATAGTAAGATTTTTATTGAACTTTTAATTCATATCTACTTGCATATACATTAATTATACTTAAAAGATGCTAAAAAATTACTTTTGAATCCCCAATTTAATTGATATTTATGTAGAAAACCCTGTTTTCAATTACTTTCATGAACAATTTTGTAAAACCCTTTTCTCAAATATTTCTTGATACTAATTAGGCCTGTGAGAACCAAACAAAGACCCGAAAACCCCTTTAGGGCCATATTATCATGTTCGTTTATATATCCAAAATACCTTAAAGTCTTTAATTAATATTCCACTATCAATTTTTATATATATATATATATATATATATATATATATATATATATATATATATATTCTCTCATATATAATATAAAGGAACTAGGGTCTTTACCATAACTTGTAACTTCAAAAGTATAAAAGACATCTTCCTCATCGGTTGCTTTCTCATTCTTCATCTTCATCCTCCTCATCTTCATCAACTTCAACATCTTTCATCTTTTCCTTGTTGCTTTTGTTGTTTTAAACTCATGACATACCTTATCTTAACAGTCTCAAGGTCTGTCGTCACGCATTTGAGACGCAAGCCGGTCATTGGAATCTTTAATTTATACATTTTTTTCAAATCTTCTCTTTTCTTTTGCATTTCCATCTTCCATAAGCCATTTTGATGCACAATTTTTCTCCTTTTCTCCGGGATCCTTAAACTTTTCATCTCCTCTTTATAACTTTTTATTGATGGAACGGTTGTTTTAGAGGCTAAAATGTCTGCAATTCTTTGCATAATGTCATCTAGCTTTTCCTTGATATCGTTCGCCTTTTCAAGACTGGTATGATAATACCGTTCACCTCTTTCCATATCACTTTCGATGCTTGACTTTAGGCTTGCCATTGTTTCACATAAATTAGCCACTTTCCTCTCCATACCATCTACATGTTGTTTCAACAGTAACTTGATATACATCTCTTTTTGCTCATTCATTTCCAAGACATGTTTTGCCCAGCTGAATTTATACTGATTGAACAAATCCGCTGTCACATTTTCCTAATTTGTCACCATATTTTTGATTTCATCAAGGCATTTCATAGTGGTTCATGAATTCTGCATTTACAAATTTAGTGTCTGTTATGTGTGTGTGTGTATATAGAAGTAGTATGTTCAATAGAAAAAATTCTTACCATCACACACATAACTTAACTTAGGTTTATATTCAAAAGCCTCTTCAAATGTTTCTTCATTATCCTTTTTTTGTTTCAAACCAAAAACATCATTGACAACCCTTTTTTGTTATTGAATAAAATGAACATAGCATTCAATCATAAAGATAAAACATGCTCCAATCTCCACGGCTTTTTCCATGAATTCCTTCTTTTTTTCATAATCATCAGTTGACATATCGTGAAAACCCGGGTCTGATATCAAAGCTTTTTCTTAGTTGCACAACCTGGTCTTCAAACACCTTACCGGTTTCCTTTATAAAACTCTCGGTAAAGCCTGTCTCCTGTACTGGGAACATGTTAAACGCAGACATTTTTAGCACCTGCATAAACACATTATGACCAATTTAGTCTAAAGATATTGATTCCTATATATAGAAGCATCAAATCTTAACAAATGTGAATGCGTGTCAAATCTTTTTAAAACTTACAACTGAAACACATAAAATCATATTCAACTGATATATGCTAATATGGTTTCTTTGAATTCCTGGCCCTAAACAGGTTTTCGGGTCTTTGTTCGATTCTCATAGACCTAATCAGCATAAGGAAATGCTTTGAGGAACGGGTTTTATGGAATTGATCAATATTGAATCAAATGAAATCGTTTCAAAAGTAAAACCCTTCAACAGAGATATTATCAATTAAATTGGAGATTTTTGTAAGTAGAGTTTTATGGAATCTCAAAAGTTATTGTTTTGAAACCCTTTTCTCTACCTAAATTCTGAGTTTAAGTTTATGAATTTCATCTTCGTAAAACCCTAATTTAATAAAAATAAATAGAAAATAAAGCCCTTTCAACATCATTCATAGAACCCCAATTTGAGAAAGAACACCTGATTTTAATGTCATGAAAACAAAACTCTCTTTATTTTAATGCCAATAAATTGATTTAAAATGGGGTTTAACTTTAAGAACACTGATTTTATTACAATAATAAAATATTGAGTCAAAATAAATAGGGTTTTAAAAAAATTGATTCAAAAGGGGGAATTTTATACCCAAACCCTCATCTGAAGAGTATTTAGAAAGTTCATCCTTTTCTAGAATCAAAATAAATAAAGAAACCCCTTTCCAATAGTAAAACCATGATTTGAAAAAACCTATTTTTATCATAGTAATTGTTTTGAAACCCTTTTCTCAAGAAATTTACCTAAGCTCAGAGTTTAAGTTTATGAATGTTCATCTTCATAAAACCCTAATTTGAGAAAGAAAATCCGATTTTAATGTCACAAAACAAAACTCTTTTTTATTTTAATGTGAAAGAACATAAACATAAGTCATATCTAGAACATAAACAAAATTAATTAGTTTCCTAAAACCTTAGGTTTTGGTAATAAAAAATGGTCATAATGACGTATCCATTGGATGTTATGGAAAAGATGGAGTCTTTTCAACATGAATCATAAATTGATGTCATAATTACTGACCCTGACCCGTTGAGTTTTGCGAAAAAGATGGGTCATTTCATTCGATTCATGTAGTAATAATACAATTTTAGTTAGCAAAATTAAAAGTAACAGTTTATGCACTTTAAACTACATAGTACTTAGGCCTATGTTTACCATTTTTAAATACAATTGTAGTTGGCAAAGCTTTTGAGGGTTTATGTAGTTTTATTGAAGGATACAATTTTGTCTTTAACAAACTTTTTGATACCGTAAATTTGCATACAAATGACATGTTGATAGATACAAGTCATTCTAAGATGTAACAAACTATTTTCATGGGTATTTGAAAATTATACTGATTTTAATCTTTTTAACAGTGGATATATATGTATATACCATATTTGTGTACAAGAGCTCTTTTTATGGTATTTGTGGACATAATGAACATTATAATTTTAGAAATTGTAAGGTATTACATAATGAAAATTAATGAATGGGTAATTGCATATCTCCTAAAATACATAGATTAGTAAAAATAATTTGTATTTGTATTTTAAAAGAAATCAAAATGGAAAGTTGCGAGCTAATACCTACTAAGGAAATGGTTATAGAAATTATCCCAATCAGACGAATCTCTCGGCTGAAGGTAAGATTATTAGTCTATATTTCTATAAACAAACACTTGTTTTTATATAAACAAACACTGATTTTTTTAAATATTTGGTTATCCTAACAAAACAGGATTTTACGAGCCATACCAGAAATGTAGAGTTGGTTTAAACAACATGGTTGACTATGATGGCTTGACAGAAGAGCTGCATGACAGTTACAAAGTGAATTTGAAGAGGCAGTTAATGGCATTGAAACATACCAGCCAAGCTTATATTCGATTACTGATTGAAGAACACGTGGAAAACTCCTACGATGTTTTGGATGTCTTACAAGAAACATATGGCAATATCAAGTCTGACTTGAATAGTCATATCAAAAAAATGATAAAAGAGGACATTCCGAAAGCATGTAAAGAGTTAAAAGATCTGAATGAAGAGCTTGACAGGCAAAGACACGAAATCTCGGCAACGGTCTCAAGTAAAACATCAGTTCAACTGTGATTCATTGTTGATAAAGTTAGTGATTTGGGTTTTGAAGGCAGGTGCAAGAATCATGTTGATAAACTTAATAGCTGAGCCCAGTTATATAGAAAGGACAATGGAAAGTCTAAACAACACAAGAGAGCTGATATATAAAGCGTGCCAACGGGATGAAATTGAAAGGAGCCGGTGACTTAAGAAGCATTCAAAGGTGAACTCTTGATAAAGAAGAAGTTATAGTAAGTGCTGAATCGAGTTGAAAGCCCTTTAAAAAGCGACTCCATAGAAGCACTATCAAAGCAAGTGGTCTCTTTAATCTTGTTTTTGAAATATTCAACATAGTAAAAGATCTCTGTTACATGATTAGATTAGGTTATATAAACAAATTCATATTTATTAAATTGTATATCTACGAGCTCTAAAAGATCTTACCTCTCCAAGTGGTGTCGTAGGCACCATTATGTTCATAATATCCTCGCATTTCCGCACCACGGCTGCCTACCAACTTTTTCACTTCCCTATTCCTGGAATATAGTCCAGGAGTAGTCAATATAGTCCTGGAATCCATATAGTCCGTGTCATGCTTCAATGGTTAAATTTTGCGCTCCTTGACAAAGATTATTCGAGACCTATTCCTATTGCATTGCCATTGGACATCAAAGACCAATTCCTATTGCATTGCCATCGGACCTATTCCTACAGCTTTTGTCATTTAGCCTTAACCCAATATCAATGATAAGATTTAACGAGGGAAATTAACTGGGTTAAGGCTAAATGACAAACGCTGTAGCATTTGAATCTTCCAACGTAAATTAAAAATTAGATCAATTTTGAAACTAAAGGACAATAAGTGAGAATGAGTACAAATATAAAGGACAATCCCTTTAATTTTGTCTTTATTTATGTATTCATTCAATGTGTTTCGAAGCAAAACATTAGCCCAAATTTAATTGTAGTTATTAACCGTAATTAGCTGAACTGAAAAATCTATAATTAATTCGTTTAAGGTGAGTGGGTGCCAAAAGAAAACGTTCTCTATTTTGATTTACTTATTTTAATTTTCTTATATACTACAAAAATAAGTACTTTTTTGTCTTATTTTTACATGAAATTAACCACAAATAAAAAGAATCAAACCATCCAACATAAGAGTTTGTTGAATATTATTTATCATTACTAACTCTTAGTAATGAGTAAACCATACCTGAAAGTTAAAACAGAAGCTTGGAAATACACCACATTGAGCAGTGACGCTAAACTCAACCCCACTAGCCACCGTTTTCAATACTCTTAACAGAAACCTCACAACACAAGGACACAATATCAGAGTCTTTGTTAGAAAATAGATGAGATGATGAGAAAAAGAAACGACTATGAAGATGAATTGCTACGGTGGTTGCTTTAAGTGTAGTGTGAATGGTGGTGGTGGTGGTGGTCTTAGTGGCGGTGGAGGTCAAGGCTGTAAGGTGTGGATACCTGGATGCCGTTGAAGGAGACTATGTGGCTGGCGGTGAACACCGCCCACAGCGAATTTTTGGTGGTGAAAATGCCGTTAGGAATGCCGCTCCATTCCTCCTTTAAAGCTTTTATTTAGTTTATTTGTTTTCTTTTAACAAATATTATAAGAGAGAGAGAGAGAGAGAGAGAGAGGTGAAATGGTGGATGTTAGATTGAGGGGAATATGATGAAGAAGACAATGGTGGTTGGAGAAAGAGAAAGAGTTGGTGGGGGTGTTTGGAGAAATAGAGAAGAGCTAAGGTGTTTGTTTATATGTATGTATATTATTAAAATCTAGTATTATTTTAAGTTGTTATTACTATTATTATTTTTGAAACATAAATTTCTTTTAATACATAATATATATATAATTTGACATTTTATTTTAGTTATATCAATATTATTAAAAACCTATAAAGGAGAGAATGTATTGTATGTGATGAGAGTCGAGTTCGGTCATTTCGTTTTTTATTCACACAATTTTAATTTTAGTTATATTAAATTAGTTTTAGTTTTATAAATATTATTATTTTATTAAAAAAAAGGGAGAAAAGTGGTGTATTGGTGAATTAGTAACTATTTCCATGATATTGTGAAAGATTGTGAAAAGAAGTGAGGTATGATATGACACTCACGTGACATTTAAAGTAAAAAGCAAAATGGTATCCATACCCCATAGTAATTGTGGTGGCTAGCGAGGTTGGGTTTTCTTTTAAAGGAGTGCCAAAGCTCTACCAACTGTTGATGTGGTTTTAGTGGGATGGCAGATGATGAAGGGTAAGGGTAAATGTGGGTTTCAAATTTGCTTTTGAGTAAATGTTTTGATGAATCAAAACTAGGGTTAAGCTTGAATTTAAATGAGTTGGCTCGAGTTTAGCTCATTTATTTTGATGAGTTGAAAACTAAATTCGGCTTGTTTAAAGCTTGAGTTATTTTGATGAGTTGAAAACTAAATTCGGCTTGTTTAAAGCTTGAGTCAAGCTTGTTAATTTTTTTTAATATTTATACATACTTTGATGTATAAAAGACAAAAATATAATTTTTAACATCATTTTAGATAAAGTTTATAAACTAAAGAATTTACAGCATTATATATTTTATATCTGCCTTTTTTTGTCTAAATAATGTTTTAAAGATCAAGTGAGATAATGTATGCATTATTTTTACTTTTTCTTATTTTGGTATGTTATCTTAAATATATATAAACGAAATATTTAAAAAACTCTCTGGCTGATCCATACTTTCTTTAAAGCCACCAAATTGCTTTATTTGTAAATTGATGTTTCTCATGCATTTGACTCGAATTCAGGGGTATGAGTGTCACCAAATCCAGATATATAGCCCTTAAACGGGTTATAACATCTCATTATATTAAAAAGTAATCTCACCAAATATTTAATATGAAAATCTTTTAAAGTAGGGATATACTAAATACTAATATCCGATTAAAAAAAGTTATTATTTATAATTAAGAAACAATTTTACAGTAAAAAAATTAGCGGGTCATGGGTCTCACCAAACCTATATAGCTTAAACGGGGTATAACATCCAAAAAACTATATAAATATTATAAACGAAAAATGTAAAATAACCCCCGTAATACAGCAAATAAAAGCTAGTTATTATTATATATTAAAATTTAGGGTTTAATCTAAACGAGCTGAGCCAACTCTAGCTTGAGCGTGGCTTGTTTAAAAATTGAGTTGAGCAAGCTCTTTTGGATCGAATGTTTTTTCAAGTCAAGCGCTTTCAAATGAATCACGAGCTATAGGCTTTTTAAACATCCCTTGATTCAAAACTATGTTTTACCTTGTTTGTGTTATGAGTATTTTGGTTGAAAAAAAAAGTAAGGATAAACTAATGAATTGCTTACAAAGCCCCATTAAAATATTGTGTAAGCTTTTTCTGTAAAATTTTATCGAACATGGTTCATTTCCATTAGGGGGTGTTTGGGATTGCTTATTTTCACCAACTGATAACGTATTTAACTTTTTAAAAAGGAATAAAGTGTTTGGGATTGCCTTTGATGAGAGAGGGAAAAGTTAATAAGTTACACTTTAGTAAGTTATTAACTAATGAAAAAGTTATAAGGAGATAAAATAAGGAATCCCAAACACCCAATAAGGATTATTATTATTACTATTATTATTGTCACTAAATCATATATCGTTCTCATTTCTTCAATCAAATTGATTTCAGCAATCAATCTTTGGGAGTTCTTACGGTAACTATTTACCCTCAAACTTGTTAGATTGTGTTCGATCACTCTTTTTTTTTGTTACTACACAAATTAGTCTTTTAGATGTTAAAATAGCATGTTGGATAGATACAAGTCATTGAGCATAGTATAACCACTGCAAAAATGGTACAACTCAACTAAATGACTTGTCTGTTGTTCCGGCATGTGTTTTGTTTTTAGTTTGTTTTAATGAAATTCTTCTTTCAAAAAAGAAAAGATACTATTTATAGAATAATACAATTTTGTCTTTAATGTAACACAAAGCTTTCTTTGACAAACTTTATGACACTGCAGATCTGCATGCAAATGACATGTTGATAGATACAAGTCATTGTAAGATGCAACAAACTATTTTCATAGGTATTTGAAAAGAGGATTTCTAGAGAAATCACCCAGTTTTACTAAAAAATCAATTAATACGCCCCGTATAGTCTTATAAGGGCGTATTGAGGAGTGTTTGGGTGTTCATAACAGGACCCATTTGAAAATTGTACTGATTTTAGTCTTTTTAACCGTGGATATATATGTATATACCATATCTTGTGGAGTATTTGTGGACAAGAACTCTTTTTGTTGTATTTGTGGACATAATGAACATTATAATTTTAGAAATTGTAAGGTATTGCATAATGAATATTAATGAATGAGTAATAGCATATTTCCTAAAATACATAGATTAGTAAAAATAATTTGTTGTACTTAAAAAAAATCAAAATGAAAGGTTGCGTGTCTATACCTACTAAGGAAAAAAGAAGGTTAACATCGATTTATTATAGTTGAGTTGGTAAGGCACAAACATTTTAAAAGTAAGGTAGTAAGTTCGATTCACATGAACATGTTTTTTATTTTACCATTCTGATTCAAAACTAAAAAAATGAAATAATTTTAATTATACCAAAATAGACAATGAAGTATTATTACTATATTACTTTATTATTATTATTGTTATTATTATTATTATTATTATAATATAAATGTTAATCTAAGTGTTATGGTTTTTAGTAGCTCGTGACTAACACTCTTTTATTTTAATGGTTCTATTCTTAACAGAATTATCAGGTTTTTTAGATCTTTCGCGTTACGTCATTTTGACTAACCAACCGAATTTATTTTGTGACGAAATTAATATAATATGTACCCACATGTCTTACGTATACAGAAAATCTTTTCTATGACGGTTGAAGCTTGCCATAGTGTACAGCCAGATACCACTGATTAACACATGACTCTGTTTTTTAAGGCTTTAGTTAGAGGTGTTACAGTTTACCCATTGATGATTATTTACTTCCATTTCTATTAATCTGTTTGTCAGTTGAAACCTAAGGAACGAGCCCAGTAACGGGTTGTAACAGGTTTAGGTCAATCACCTGTTACGTGAAAGAATATGAGGCACATATGGAGATTTTGTGACAGAGGCTTGTTGCAGCCAACCATTCCTGGGTGGCTTCAAACCAGGTGTTTTTCATAATATTTTTACTTTATAACATTGTGCTTGTCATAATTTTTTCCAACTTCGGTTGGGTGACAGATAAACATTGGTTATGGCAAAATGAGTTCGGGTAGGGTTAAAGATATGTATTCAGTTTATTTATAGAACAAGATCCATAAAATAGCTTAAAGGACTTGAAAACATGCACGCATCATTAAAGCAATAGCACATACAAAACTTTTTCACGTTAGTCTATTGAGCCAAAAATAAGAAAATACATGACATATCCGGTAGCTATCTTCAATAAAAGATTATAAACACAATATTATAAATCTGAGTGAAAACATATAATATAAATATCCGGATTAAGTTAACATCATTGTGATTTGTGAACGATATATAATCACTGAAACTCGTCAATTTATTAATGCGGGATGTTTGTACTTAAAAACTTGAATTTGGCAGCAGCAGCTCTGCTTGAGGGAATGAAGTGTGTTATGGTACATCCAGCAAGAGAGCTTACTCACCATCAGTTAGTAATGTGTGTTTCACAAGTGGTTGAATTTTATTCACATAGACAAGATTTTAAATAAAAAGATAAGGTCATTTAGTTATTTAATGATTAGAAAAATAATATGAAGAATTAAATAACTATCCATAATTAAAATAATAATTAAATGTCCTTATTCAAAAGAATAATAAGGGTCCTTATTCAAATTTATAATAATTAAATGTCCAGAAATTTAGTTTTTTTTTTGTTTTTAATATCAATAACTAGCTTAATGATAAAGATGTATGACATTAAATTGTAATGAGTTATAATCTCACTTGAGACAGAGATGTAATCGGTGAAGAAAAGAAAATTATTAGTTGTTAAAACGTGATTATTTATGAAGCCCCTTGATATAAGGCTAAATATATAAATTCCTTGTATATTTAATATAATATTTTATTAGTTTTCGTTTGGTTTTTATTAGAATTTGTATATTACTAATTCATTGAATATTATAGGTTTCGGGTTACAATCATGTCGAAAAGAGGGCGATAATAAGCAAAATGGGAGAACGCCCGTTGCGCGGCACTTTGGGCTTAGTTTTCTAGAATCTTCTACAAATATTAAGTCTATAGGCTAAGATTTCTAGAATCTTCTATAAGTATTAAATTTATGGGCTCAGATTTTCAGAATCTTCTACTAATTTTAAGTTTATGAGCCTTGAAAGTCTATATAAACACCCATAAATTTAACCTTAATCATAACCTGAAGAGCCATACGATTTGGAGAGCTCAAGAGGAGATCTTTTGGAGTGTCATAACTCTACCAACCGTTGATGTGGTTTTATTGGATGGTAGATGATGAAAGGTAAGGGTAAATGTGGGTTTCAGGTAAATGTTTTGATGAATCAAAACTAGGGTTGTATTCAAGCTTAGCCGCGGCGAGCTCGGGCTTAAGCTTGAACTTAAATGAGTTGGCTCGAGTTTAGCTTGTTTACTTTAATGAACAGAAAACTTAAGCTCGAACTCGGCTTGCTTAAAGCTCGAGTCACGCTTGTTAATTTTTTTTTAAGTTTTTACGGATTTTGATTTTTAAAAGACAAAAATATAATTTTTAACATCATTTTAGATAAAATTTACAAACTAACAAATTTACAAAATTATATAATTTATATTTGCTTTTTTGTTCCACCCTAATGTTTTAAAGATCAAGGGATAATATACATATTATTTTTACTTTTTCTTATTTTGGTATGTTATTATTATTATATATTAAAATTTAAGGTTTATTCTAAATGAGCTAAGCCAACCTTGGCTTTAGCTTGGCTTGTTTAAAAATTGAGTCGAGCCAGCTCCTTTGAATCAAATGTTTTTTTAAGCCAAGCTTTTTTCAAGCGAATTACGAGCTATAGGCTTTTTAAACACCCCTAAATTCAAACCTATGTTTTACTTTAAGAATAAATATTTAAATAAGGATTATTATTATTATTATTATTATTATTATTATCATTATTATATTATCACTTAATCATCCATCGTTCTCATTTCTTCAATCAAATTGATTTCATCGATCAATTACTTTGGGAGGCCTTACTGTAACTATTTACCCTCAAATTTGTTTGATTTCGTGTTCGATCACTCTTTATTTATTTTGTTACTACACAAATTAGTCTTTTAGAGGTTAAAATAACATGTTGATAGATACAAGTCATTGATCACACCGAAAAATAGTACAACTCGACTCAATGACTTGTCTATTGTTCCACCCTGTGTTTTGCTTTTGGTTTGTTTTAATGAAATTCTTCTTTCATAAAAGAAAAGATATTGCTTATAGAATAATACAATTTTGTCTTTAATGTAACAGAAAGCTTGCTTTAACAAACCTTATGATACTGTAAATCGGCATACAAATGACATGTTAATAGATACAAGTCATACTAAGATGTAACAAACTATTTTTATAGGCATTTGAAAATTGTACCGATTTTAATCTTTTTAACAGTGAATATATATTTATATTTGAAAATTGTACTGATTTTAATCTTTTTAATGGTGAATATATATGTATATACCGTATCTTATTGAGTATTTGTGGACAAGAACTCCTTTTGTGGTACTTGTGGACGTAATGAACATTATAATTTTAGAAATTGTAAGGTATTACATAATGAATATTAATGAATAGGTAATTGAACATGTAGAATTGGTTAACAAGAGTGCACCACTGCAAAGAGACGGGTATATAAACAGATTCGACCTGTCCGATGTGTTATTCGACCTGCTCGGTGCAAAGCGCTGGGTAAAACACTAGTTCCTATTATCAACCAAATCAAGAAACCTAGTTTTGAGCAATTTCCATCACAAACCCAATAAAAAACCAAGTTTTCGGTCCATCACCACCAAGCCAGTTTGCATCAAGTTGTAAGCATGGAAGATTTCACTCAACTTACCAGAGAAAAGTATTATGCAAACAAGGCTGTTTTTTCAAGTAATTTGTTTGCGTTTATACAGAGATTCGCTGCGTTGGTGAGAGGTATTTTGAGAGAGCATAGAGTGCGACCATCGTTTATCTATATGATGAGTTATGAATTTTATAAGGAGGCCGCAATCACACTCAACTAGCTTGTTCAGCAAAGGTTGGCCATGCTCCCTGACTGTACCCAGCAGGTTGACAACACAAAACTACTACACATACGCTTAAGATTGTTTTTCTATTTTAGTTTAGCACATTGTTTGCTATTTCAGTTTCTAAGTACTTTTAAGATTTGATTTTGGTATTGACATATGCTTATATGGAGGCATTATGCTTTTATATAGAGATTGATTGATATATGCTTTTAAGATTTTGATATTGATATATGCTTTATCTAAATAGTGTATATGATAAATGTGTAACCACACTTTACAGAATGTTTGTAAATATTCAAATAAAGTACTATACTCCAGGCCCGGCTCAAGGGAGGGGCAGGGTGGGCTACAGCCCAAGGCCCACTCCTTGAGGGCCCAAAACATTTAGGGTAAAAACATATTATGTGTATATAATATTTCTTTAGAGAAATTGATCAATTACATATATACAATTTGCAAGTTCTCTTGCATTATTACTTATACATTTTGCAACATGTTTTGTACTTGATTCTACTGCTCTCTCTCTCTCTCTCTCTCACTTACCTGCCCAAACTTTCCTGTAGTCTCTCTTTCTCTCTCTCATCTCTCTCCATTTGGGTTATGACAAGTGATCACTTTTTTAATTTTTTAGCGACAAGTTAACAACTTTATTCTTCAAACATTGAGATAAATATCTACAAAGTTAACTAATATTTTGCAGTTTTCAATTAGACAATGTGTAGTGAATAGTGCCCCTATTAAGGTGTTTTATGTCATATAGAGCCACGTCACCATATAGGGTTTTTTTTTGGCTAAAAGGGATGTAGTTGATGTAGCGTTTCAAATCGTTACCTTATTATTATTATCACCTTCGCCATTTCCGCATACCGACACTTTGTAGGAAGCGCCCCCACCCCCACCCCACCCCACCCCAAAGCAGCCGATAGTGCCCGTGGGGGGGGGGGATTCCGATGATATGGGGGCTTTTTGGGTGGGGAAAGCGCCCCACAACGCACGGTCTAAGAAAAGACACAATCATCCTTAAAAACTTGATTCAGAAGCAGTAGTGAGGCACCATTTGAATATGTCTTGGAAGGATGACGGGCTTCGGGTTTGCCGGTTGAATTGTCCAACATGACACAAGTCACATATCTATTCGCGTTTTACCGCCGCAATGCGCGGGTCATTTTTACTAGTTAATTACAAATAGTGTAGTGGAAAAAACCTTATTTTGTTTCCAGAGGTTCCACATGCAGGTTCTAGTCTTCATAGTCACATGTCATTTTTGTAACTGATTGGTTTTTTATAAACTAAAGAAAGACTAGGCCGCATTTTTAGGCCCAAAACACACATGCTTTGCCCAACAGATTTACTTATTTGTTCAATGTTGATTTAACTATTTGCGTTTTCTTTTTGTTTATTGTATCGTATTTTTGTATGTGACCGACCTAAACCGTTTGCCCATTTAGCTCATAATTTTACCATTACCCATTTAAATCGTTATTGCTATTGAGAACGATATAGTAGAGAGTATGGATTACAATGAATTGATCGAGAGCTTTGCTTCCAAAAATACTATGAGGTTTATGATTCATTTAGGTATTTAAATTAAATCATTTTGCTATAATACTTTTATTTTGTTTACTATTATCACGATTATTTAAATTATATGGGAATTATTGGGTTTATATTTAAACACCCTACCTTTTTACTAGCCCTGGGTCCAAAAAATTTAAGAAATTTTCGGAGACAGCCCTGCTACACTTGTTTTAGAAATAGCATTTGAAGAATAATAGAAGAATATTAGTATAATACATTAATCTTTTTTATAAAAATTGACTAAGAACTTTTTTTCTAATATGAGTAACATCACAAATTGATTTATATTTTATACCGTCATAACCATCTTTCTTTAGTCACATAATGTTAGTGCTTTCTGAAAAACCAAAATTGTTACTAGATGGTAAACGACTAGCTTGTGGTCATGCAGTGAATTAACTTTACGCTTTTTCAAAATCTTTTCAATGTTGTTTACAGGTGGCTCAATGAAGGAAGACCAAAATCATTATGATCTCTAGTTGGATTCTGAGTGTGTTCGGGTTTTACCATCACTGGGTTTTTGAACGGGTGGTTTTTCCCGGAACCGAGATAACTTGAAGGCGATTAAGGGATCCCTGCATCTGGGTTGGGACACCTGACGGTGACATTTTTCAAGTCCCGATCGATAAGCAAACACGAAGTAAACCAATAACTCTAGTTTATATTAATAAGAAAATATAACTCAAAAAACTGATTACAACTCTCAAACCCTAACTCGTTTTGACTCTCGATGAACCCTAACTCGTTTGTGTCTCTAGATGAAACCTAACTCGGTTACATCTTGTGTGTGTCTCTAGATGAAACCTAACTCGGTTGCATCTCATACGTTCTATAATGTCTAACCATGATTTGGTTTATATAGACTAACCTAACTTTCTAGACAAGACATTACCTATTATAATCGTAATACAATTAGGAAACATAACCAACTATAACCGACTTGTTAATATTGGTCCCTCAAATTTATCGACTTGTGACATGGAGTCCGAAATTACTTCCAATAGTCTTTTGCCTTTGGATCACCTCGTACAAAGTAGTTATGCAATTATATGTTTGTTGACTCTTAAAAAGAAAAAAAGAAAGAAAGCCAACCACTCCCTTATGTCCAAATTTCAACATGTGTTGGAGGAAACCAAAACAACAATGGATATACACTATCAATTACGAAATAATCTTTATAAATCTTTTTATAATGAAATGTAAGTATTTTGGTTTTATAGTTTTATAAAACTCGTTGTTTTAAATATAAACAAACATATTGCGATTTTATAAAAGAACCTTTCAGAGAAAGATAAGAGTAAGAAGATGATTTTGGTTTGTTCAAGTGTGTCCAGCACTCTAGCAATCAAAGGTTACCTTGGTGTTCATACGGGTTAATAAAATCATCTAGTAAGGTGCTCAATGCGGTAAATATCTATGCTCCAACCAATGCAGTGGATCGGAGAACACTTTGGTACATGTTGCTATGTATTATCCTCTTTTCGATCTCTGCAACCCTTTCCCTAATGGAGACCTTTTTGTTACCATTCAAGCTTTTTCTCACTTGTTTGAGCATAAGATATCCGGAGTTGTCGTAGCCATCTACGGGCCCATTCTGAGCACGCAACTCGGACAGCTGGTGCTGGTAATAGGCATGATATGGATCAGCAACATTTAGAAAACTATACTCGGGTTTTCCAGCATGGTCAGCAATGATACTTTTCTCAAAGTGGGGCGAGACTGTTGCCATATACCTTGCAGAGTCGTCGGCCCGGGTTTTGATGTCGGGGGAGGAATGGTAAGTTGCGCGCCATCGGTGTCCTAGGATTCGTTTTCGACTTGGGATGGAGGCAGAATTTCCCTGCAAAGGATTGAAGGAAAACAATATATGTAATAAATTCACAGATGGAAAAGAAAAGGTTGTATCACATAATCAGATCATGAAAAATTAATTACTAGATAAATAAATGGTAACCGAAGATGACGATTAGATTAGGGTAATATATAGTAGGGCTGTCACTTTTACCCGAAACCCGAAACCCAACCCGAAAAAACCCGTACCCGAAAAACCCGAACCCGAACCAAAGTAATTCGGGTTGGTTCTCGTGTTTGATTTGTAAGTTTCGGGTTAACCCGAAAAACCCAAATAAACATTTAGTTTTGAAATTAAATATATTTTTAGGTATAATAGGCTTAGTCTTAGTTACTAAAATTATAATGTGAGCTTAATCGACTGTTGTTATTCCATCGATTGTTTATTGTTAATTTATGTTTTCCGTTTATTACTAATAGCAACCGTAATCGAACAATCAATTCATGTCTGATTGAAAGACGATTATGGTCGATTTAGTTACTAAGTTTTACTCATCTTTTGAATTGTTTTATGACTTTATCAACTTATGTTAGCATTGAAGAATATGTTGTTTTAATTACTAAGTTATTATTTTATCATTTGTATTACGAGCAAAAAAGAATATTTTGTTTTAATTTTAGCATTGAAGTTTTTTAATTTTTTTTGTTTTTTGTTTCATTTTCTAAGATACTCGAAATCCGATTAACCCAACCCGAAAAACCTGAACCTGAATTACCAGAACTCGAATAACCCGCGAGAGATTTGGGTTGGGTTTCGGGTTAAGATTTAAAACTTTAAAACCCCAACAAACCCGCAGAACACCACTACATAATAGTATGTGAATTTTGTTTTTTTTTGTTATATTTATTTCATTTACCATAATGAATGTAATGGAAAAAGATCAAATGTCAACCTTTTTTGTTTGTTTTAGTTCTGGTACCATAACGAAGCTGACGTAAACCAACCAAATTCGTGTAGACTCGCCGTCTCAACGCCTATGACCGACGATGCTCGGGTTTTACCAACGCGCGTAATCAAAACGAACGTAATCAAAACCGACTAAATTCGTGTTGAGTTATCGCCTCAATGCCCAGGATAGACCACTCTTGGATTTTACCACCGCCCAGGTTTACCGACCAAATAAACAACGTTTTAAATATTTCGTTTTTTTTAGATGTTAATATATTTAGATGTTAATTGAAGACGGATTAATTTTTGGGTTTTAACGCTCAAATTTACTAACGGTTTCTATACTTATCGAATTCACGTTGACTCACTGTTGTAACGCTCGAGTTTCAATGCTAAGGATTTGCCAGCTACCCCGGCGCGACGCGCTGGGCAAAAAACTAATTAATAAATATTAAAAAAACGAGCTTTACAAACGGTTTTAACTTTTTTTTTTCTTTTTTAAATCGGGCCGTGGACGGTTGCCCTCCCCTAAAACGGACTTTTATAAAGGTTTGATTAATTTAAAACAAATTATCGTTACCGGCCTTTGGCCTAAATTAGTTCGGGTTGAAACCGGCTCATACTCAAACTGTGTTTGCAAACTGAATATCCAAATTAGTGGCAAATGATAATAAATAAGTTAATAAATTCTTGTCCAATATAAATATGGTCGAAAGTTGTCTATGTATCAACGGTAACAAATCCGTACACTAATGAAGTAACGAAAAAGCAATCCAAATTTCTAATGGAACGAATGGTCGAATGATAAACGATATGGGATTAATCAATGAGATGATAACGGTACCAAACGTAAGAGTAATGGAATTCGTACCTGATATTAACTAGTAGTGCAAATAGACGCTAGTTTTAACCAAGTCACGGGACTTGAAGAAGATAACTTGTTGAAACAAGATAGTCGAAGGGTCTGGCTAATACGCACGATATGTATTGGTGACTCCTAGCTAGCATCGATCTACAATGATTCCAAGTGATGACATATGGTGGAGCTAGCCTTTGCATGGCAAAATGTCGAGTGTAAGTGGTAGTAGTATAGAGAAAGCCTTAGAGATATGTATTCGGCAGATGGAGGCCGGCTTGATATCAAACTCGAATGGTGCTTAAATAATTACGGATGCATATTTAAGTACTGGCTGCGGTTAAAAACAAAAGCCTACACAGCCGAAAAAGATTCTGGACAAAATTTAGTGAAAACCAAAATTATCGAAAAAATGTATGTTTTTGCCGAAAAAGTTGGGTGGAAACGCAACGATGCGATGATCGATGAAAAGGCGACGAATTTTCATAATGAGATTGGAATAGAAATTAAGAGGGGATGTTAAAGTTTGGATGCATAATAATAAACACACTTTTGGGATAATGAACAAAATGTACATTTTCCTTATACTTTTGAGTATGGAGAAGGAGATGATCAGGACTAAATGATGGTTTGAAATATGCCTGAAGTTATGAACTTACTAAATGAGGGTTTTACTAATGGGTTCATATATATAGACTCCTACGAATCAATACTAGCCAAACTCAACTAGGATTTTAAATTCAAATAAACTACGAAAAAAATAATTAAAGATAAATTCTAACACTATTAAAAGATAAACCAAATCTTTTAATTATCTTGTTATTTGAATCTTGATCAGTTGATCTCCTCCTACCGCCCCTACGAGTTCAAACCCTTTCACCCTTGAACGCCAAGCAAATCTTATTTTACGTTTAACACTCCCTCTCAATATTTGCTTTCCCTAAAATACTCTTAACTCTTCAGCTTTATTTTCTTGGACACATAGACCAACTTCATTCTTTATCAAATTAGTTACTTTGTCTTACATCACAAAAATTCATTGACTTTTTGATCGTGTGATCCATTCAACATGGAACTACTTGAATGGGTGAGTACCATTAGATACATTTTGGGCCATATAAAAGGGCACGTGAAATTATTAGGAATTTAAGTTTAAATCTGAATCCCACGACATGTCGTGCTTGGTTTGACAAAAGAATAAATTACCAATAAAAGTAATTCCAAAGAAAACCTTATATATGTTCTAAGAATTTTCCAATTTAAAAATACTGCATGCATGGTAGGTTTCACGACCAATTACGAGGCAATCGACGTTGTGTTTCTTTACCGTTGTTTTACCTATCAGGAAGCCAAATCAATCTGTCCATAACACCGCAACACATTGAAAGGTTAATTAGTAGACATTTCGCATGATCCTTTATCTGTTCTGTTGGTATTGCTATTAAGGCTTGTATTTGCTTTGTGATCCAATCTATTCTTGAATTATTAGACTTCTTAAAGAGTTATATCGTATCATTTTGGTTGGTTTATTGATTGATTTCAATGTGATTATATCGATCCTCCTGCTATTATGTTTAAAGTAGCAACATTGATTCTTTCCTTCTGTTTTAGATTGATAACTTCATCAATTTGCTATCACCCATAATTGCAACGCTTGTTTAATTTATTTTTACAAACTTAACAATAAGTTTTAGTAGTTAGTCTAATCAGTTTCTAAATCCTGATAGGTATGTTGCCTGATTCCAAGGACGACGGTGATCAAACCGGGATTACAGATCCTCCTCCCGAGATAAAAACCATCGTGGACAAAATCGCAAAGTTTATGGCATCAGTCCATCCTCGTATTGAGAAAAGCATCATCAAAGACATTGGTGGAAAACCCGAGTCCACCTTTCTAAACGCTGCAGACGCACATAATGCATACTACAAGCATAGGGTGTCTGAGTTTTGTGCTTTAAACGAGTCTGCAGATGGCAATGACAGCACTGGGTATTATTTGTCCAAAGAAAATTTTTGTGAGCCGAGGACGGGTAAGAGGAAGGCCACCACTAGTGAATGGGAGGCGGAGTTATTGAAAAGGCATGAGAGAGACATGGAAATGTTACGTGCGGCGCCCACTGTTGTTTCGCCGATTACTGGTGAACCAGTTCCAGCCTTCGCTATGTCTGAACATTTGCAAGACACCGAGTGTAAAGAACAAAAGGAGAGACTGTTTGCCAAGATTCGGGAGAAGAGTACACTTGCCGATGACGAAAGAATCATCACAACTATTGATTTGTTTGCCGAGAGACGCCCGGGTGTTTTGGGGGCTAATGAGGATGAGTTTTGTAAACAAGTCAAGGAAGAGATTGACAGATTTAGTCTAAGGCCTGCCACTGAAGTTGTTTCACTGTTTACCGGCCAAGCTATTTCGGTCAACGAGATATGTCAACATATGCAAGACCCCATGTATAAAGAAGAAAAGGAGAAATGGTTTGCCAAGGTTAGAGACGCCACACTTGCGCAAGACGGCCAGATTTATGTAATCATTGACTGGCTTGCTCGAACACATCCCGATCTTTTAGGGCCCTCGGCTGAAGAGTTCTTTAATGCGGTTAAAGCAAAGATTGAAAGCGCAAATCAGAAGTTGGAGCAGCTACATAATTCTCTATTTCCGAACATGTCGTATGACTCGACACCGCCTGTCACACCACCTGGATCACCCCCGCCCCAGCCTCCACCGCCTACGTCTTCAGAAGAAGCTGAGCCAAAGAGGCAGCGGCTTGATGGTTCTTTGCCTGTCCCCGAGGACGAGTTCTTGGCTCAATATCCGGTAATTAAGCCTTTCGTTTTCAAAGTTTTTCAAAATAATATTTCTGTTTGCTTTAAGGTTTTTGTTTAATTGGTGTGGGTTGTGATAGGGGCCTGCTCGTATCAGTGTGGCGGTGCCAGGGAAAGCGAAAATGCTGGATATAAGTGTGGAGTCGTTGTCTGAGAGTGTAAGCAGTTTCAAAGACAAGATTGCTCGAGAGATTGATGTCCCTGCAAACAAGATGCTACTGGAACTGATTTCGATGCCAGGTCCTTTCGAAGACAACTTATCGCTTGCTTATTACAACGTCGCTGGAGGCGATATGCTTTTTCTGTCTTGGTAAATCATAATGTTGCAACTGCTGCTCAGTTATTTTCTTTTACTTGTGTCTTATATTTTTAGTTGTGTATCTTTTATGGATGTTTTGATGATGTTACACTTGTTGGCTTTTTTTGCTTCTCAAACAATGGGCTTAGCACTTCGACTAGGAGTCCGGTTCGTTGTGGTTGTTTGGGTCTTTATTGGCTGAATTTAGTAGTCTGGAACATGTAGGTCAGTTTGATTAGGAGTCTGGTTCGTTGTTTGGGTCTTCATTGGATGAGTCAGTAGTCTGGAACAGCAGGTCAGTTTGGTAGAGTCGTAGTTTGTTTCTTGTGTTTACGTTCGTTGTTGAATCTTTGAGTCACTTGTACACTATTTATAGCCATGGATCTAAGTTAAGCTCGAGCAGACTTTAATAATTACTTTATTTGATTCACATAATTTATGTAGGACGGTAATTTTATTTGTATTTTGATAAATAAAGGAGATTTATCATACAATAAATGTGTCAACTTAAGTGTCACATATCAATATGATTAGGATGTTCCTATCATGTTTGGTTCATAAAGTGAGTCTTTAGATTCATTACGAATGTTGCAAGGGTCCCACTACCTAGCATACTATTATGATTAAAGTTAGACTTGTAGACAGGTGGTGCTGGTTGGTTGGTGAGTCAAACATAAAATAAACAAATAGTAAAAGACATATGAGCTCACGCATCTGGTTGTCATGAATACGACACGTGTATTCAAATAGTATAAAGACATATGGTACACTTATCAACATGTTGACACATGTATTTGTGGGCTATGCTTGAAAACATAAAGTTTGTCATGAGGTTTCTTTGATCCGTTTTCAAACACTTTTTATGTATATATTGTTGCTTCCATTGAAAATAGTGAAGACCAAGGCGTTTGAAGAAACAGTAAAGCCTAATGTCAAGCCACGTGAGTCAATGAGTGAGCAACTATTAGTCACGTACAAGGAATAACAGACAAAGAAAGGGAGCGCGTTGTGGCTGTAAGCCTGTAACCAAAATTGTAATAGATGCGAAGGATATTATGATGGTCGAGACAAGATAGAGCCGATCAGTTTGCTATTTTTTTTTTGTTTTTAAAACGGTGACTTTTTTGTATGTTAGGCCACCGCACTCTTTAATTGGGAGAGTCTTGCTGCCGCACTCTGGCCAGGCTATATTGTTTTAACGGCCCGGGGCATATGTTGACTTAAGAGTTCGGCTTGGGCGTTCCCCTGGGAAATATCGCCGGCTGCCACTTGATTTGTGTCATCACAATAGCAGAACTCTCTGGTGTAACAAACAATAGGACTAAAACCTGGGTGGGTTCGGGATTCGAACTGACAACCTTGCAAGGCCTAGCTCAAATTCTTCATTACCAATATCCATCAAAAGTGCAACAAGTGGGGATCGAACTTGGATCTCCATTGCAGAACCCAAGCCTCCTATCACTAGCAAGTCTGACGAAGATATTTTAAAAATAGCGTGTACTAGATGAAAGGAATAAGGGCCTATGCGAATGAGTGCCCAAATCAGAATCGGGAAGATGCAAAACCAAAAAGAGAAGTGAGCACACATGTCTCCAGAAGAAGATGGCAATGGACAAGATAATAAGTTTGCAAACAAGCGGATCTTCTTGCGAGTTACTTGAGATTGGATCAATTAAAAGCTCGAAACGAGTCGATATTTTTCAAGGTTGAGCCGAGCAAGCCCAAGCCTCAAATAAAGCTTGTTTAGTTATCAAACTCAAGCTCAAGCCTCGCATGAGAAGCTCATTTAGGCTCATCAAGCCTCAACAGCCCTTGTGTATTTTTAAGTTTTACCTATTTTAGACTTTGTCTATCTATTCATTGCACAGGCGAGATCGAGTTGCGCTTTGGCTCAATCAAGATACCACATTAGTGGCGGACCTACCTCTATGCCACGGGGGTCGGGAGACCCCTGTGAAAAAAAAAAGAATTAGTACTATTATAGTGTTAAGATCCTAACCGACCCTGTGAAATTTTGACACCAGCCTCTGTGGAGTTTCGAAATCCGATGGATGATGAAAGAAAAATAAAAGACAGAGGGTAGACCAGAAACTTTTTTTCCGGCAGCTGCAGCAGGCAATTACAGCTTTGTTGTATGAACGTTAAAGAAGATAGATTCATAGAATGCCTTATTTCTTGTTTAGTTACATTGGGTTTTTTTAACTTGTGGGCTTGTGGCCCAGTTGAAAAGCTAACAAAAAGAGAACATATAACATATTGAAATATTCTTTAACCCAATTAAAAGCGTTGTTTAACATATTACATATATCAATATACAGGTACAAACTTAAATATACATAAGAAATCTATTATGTTGTTCAATTTTGTATTCTTTTGGTTCTTTATTGTTTTCATTTTAGTTTCACTTATAATATTTTCAATTTATTAGATTATACTATTTTTAAAACTTACTTCCATTAAGAAACTTAAAATAAATATTGATTGGTATAAAACTATAAATGTCTAGCCTAGATATAGCATTTTAAAATCGGTGGAAAAAAATAAATTTTATATATGTTTAGGCAGACATGAATTATATTTTACTTATTTTTATATATGACCCGACCATATTAGAACGGGTGAACCAGGCCAAAAATAAAAGTATATATTGACATGACCCGAACTGAAACGAAAACTTTTGATCTATACTGAGTACCGGCCCAAAAAATTTCCCACCCCTGTAAGAAAATTTCCTTGATCCGTCACTGATGAGCTCGCTCAGTTCTTAAAATATATAATTAAAATCACTGAAAACATTTATAAATTAATTGGTAAATAATAATCAATTCGAGCATTGTGACTAAATTATCAAGGGTTAATTAATTTGTAAGTTTGCTTGTTTATTTGTGTGAGTCGGCCATCTTAGATTAATGTGATATTAATTTTGCTTTGGCGACAAGTTTCTTTGTTATAAATTATGAAATAAAAAGTGTTACGCTCACAATATATATTCCAAAAACAAATCTTCAATAATCATCAGCAAGCGTTCAGAAACCCTAGCTTCATATCTCCATGTATATCTTGAAGCAAGAGTTACTAAACAAACGTCAAACTCTCTCCGAACAGACGGCCGGACGTAAGGTCTTCAACCGATCAGAGATCAAAAACAAACGACATCGTCAAGAAGAGATCAAACCCGTGTCCAAACCCGAACCCGGAGCTGTGACATGTTCTATAAGCAACGAGCAAAAACTAAGCCTACCGAACACGAGGTTATTCGTCAGCTTCGGTTATTAAAACAACCAGTTACATTGTTTTCAGAGAGTGAAGAAGACCGATTGGATCGGTTGAATTACGTTGTGCATGCAAGGTTGTTTGAGGGTGATGATGGTAGGCGAACGAATGGTAATGATGATGATGCTAGTATTGAGAGGTTTAAGCGTATGAAGACGGAGGATTTGTTTGAGCTTTGTGATGAGGATAAGATTGTTGTGTCCTTTAATAAGTTGTTGATTGAATGGAAGCATGAGTTGGATGAGATGGCGGAAGCTGAGAAGAAGACTGCGAACTGGGAAGTTAAAATCGGCAAATTTTAATCAGTGTGTTAGCTGCTTGAATCCTCTATTCAACTTGTGCAGGAAGAAGGTATTTTTATTATTTCGTGTTCATATATTCTTTAATTTGATAAACGAACGAACATTTAAAAATATTTTTTCATTTAGTATGGCTGTTAAGCGAACGAACATGAATACTTGTTTCGTTCGTTCATTGTGTATGTTCGTTTAACTCATTAACTATGTAATTTTATAACTTTTTAGAGCATGTTTGGAATTGAGTTTGAAAAATGCTTATTGGCTTATTGGTGTTTTCAACAAGCCAATATATTAAAATGTGTTTGGCAATCACAAAAATATTTCTTATTTTAGCTTTTTAATTAAAAAGCAGTTTTCTAAAAGCTCCAAATCCTGACTTTTCAAAATGGTTTTTTTGAAAAAGCCAATAAGCCAATAAGCACTTTTCAAACTCAATCCCAAATGTGCTCTTAAAATAATTAAATATGGAGAGTTGGATACTTGGATGTCGATTTGTTCACTTCCGCAAGTCTCTTGTCTCCTTTGTTATATCATTTGTTGGTTAGTAGTTGGCATTATTGGATGCTTAATGTATTAGACATGTTCGTTTGTGTTCATTATGTTTGTTTATGCATGTCGTTTGTTTGTGTCTGTTTACATTCGTGAACTGTTTGTTTAGATTTTTATTAAGCGAACATAATTGAACATGGTGCATGTTCATATTCTTGACGAATAAACATGAACAAGAAAGTCTGTTTGTTTTATTGTTCGTGTTCTGTTAAAGTTGAATGAACGAACACGAACATGTCTCCATTCGTGTTTGTTCGGTTAGCTAGTTTACACGCCAATTTAAAAGCCTTTACATGATAATATAAACTAAATATGGATAGTTCATTAATGTTCGTTTATTTCCATTTGTATATGTTCATGTAACTCGTTAACTATGTAATTTTATAAATTTTTTAAAATAACTAAATATGGTTGGTTAGATACTTGGATGCGTTTGTTCCCAGCCACGGGTCTCCTGTCTCCTTTCGCTAGATAGTGTTTGTTAGCCATTAACTTACTGGATACTTAATGTATTAGGCGTGCTCGTTTAGGTTCATTAATGTTCGTTTGTGTTCATTTATGTTCAATATTTTCGTTTGTGTTAGTTTACGTACATTCATGAACTTTTTGTTTAGATTTTTGATAAATGAACATAAATGAACACGAACATGTTCATTTTCTTAATGAACAAACATGAACAAGAAAATCCGTTTGTTAAATTGTTCGTGCTTGTGTTCGGTTAAAGTTAACTAAACGAGCACGAACATGTCTCCGTTCGTGTTCGTTCTGTTTGTTTACAAGCCAGTTAAAAAGCCTTTACATGATAATATAAACTAACATTGTGTTATTTAATTATTTGAAATGTAGGTTCAGTGCAATGAGATTAGACAAGCATTAACGCTAGTGGTGAACTGCTGCATGAAACGAGATTACTCGGCTGCAATGGATCATTACATCAGAATTGCAGTAGGGAACTCACCATGGCCCATTGGTGTTACTATGGTTGGTATTCACGAACGTTCAGCCCGCGAAAAGATTCACACCAACAGCGTAGCCCATGTCATGAACGATGAAACAACTCGAAAATACTTGACGTCAGTTAAACGATTAATAACGTTTTGTGAACTACATGACCACATTTGGGATGATGGCTCATTTGGCTAGATTAATGTAGATCCTGAAATATTTTTAATCGTTTTCTTTCTTTTCTCGAATTCGATCAAAAATGTCATTTTACAGCTTTGATTGTTTCTATATGTGTGTCCTTAACAAGTTTTAAATGTTGATATATCAAATAAAAAAATAACTGATTTCTTACAAACTTTTGATCAGTAGTGTAGTACATTCTACTATATATATAGTTTTAATCTTCTATAGGCTTTTTTGTAATGACCTATAACGGGTTTAAGATCTTCTGCAGCGTTTATTTTACACCCTTGCAATGAATAGCCACCGCTTTCATTATAATATTTCCGATCATTAGCCGTCACAACTACCCACCTCTGGGAAGTGGTTTCCTAAGGGAGATATCACAGTCTTGGAACACGGCGTGGCCGGCCCCAAAAATGAAATCTACAGGTCCAAAGATTTGTCATACCTTTTAAAATTGTTTGCAACAAACTTTTTTGTACCAAAGTTTACTTTGTAAATAAGAACATAGATTAAATAAAATACTAGATTTTTTTTTTTATTGAAAGAATGATAGTTAATTAAGTAATCATATATAAATAAATATCAAAGAGTATTTAGGCTAGTGGTATCAAGGTGTTACCATTGGATAAGGTTTTGCTTTTTCAAACGAAGATAATAAGGTTTTCTTTTTCAAACGACGATATTCATATAAAACCAAATGTATATGCTTATGAAATGTGGCCGACGTTCCCATCACATCAACACCGCAATGTCGGTTACCCGTGATGACCGTCTTACCCATTCCATCACCGTACATCTGAATAAAGCGAACATCTTGCGGGATAACAATGTTTTCTTCATAGACCCCACTTTTCACATAAATGGCATACCCCTGACCCCATATGCGGTCATGTCCTGCAGATAGCTTCTTGAACTGTACAGCCATCTTTAGCCACCACAACGTCTGGCTGAACATTCGTTGCCAAATACGACAACTTGTATTCGTCCCTAAACTTCCATTCTACAGAATTACTACCCATAATTGCAACACTAATAGCCAAAGAGTTAAATAGTAATTGAGTCAAATTGGTAGATATTGCAGGTAACATGTTGTTGGTTATATTAATCGTCTCGAACCCTTTCTTACACACGTTGATGTAGGTTAAACCAGCACTGAGCCACGTGTGTACATCACGTTGGCTGTTGGTGTGGTCAAGGATCGTGTTCAGTGTGCACACGATCCCATTAAAGTAGTCAACGCAGCTATGCCATAAGCTTTTTCCTGGAGTATTCGTGTAGTTGGTTTCGACCCTTTTGGCTCGTTTCAAGACCGTATGTGCTTCGTCTATGGCTACTTTCACATTTATATCTAAGAACTGGCTTATATATATGTTAGCGATCGAGTTGTTGCTCAAGACAACGTAGTGTTTGCATGTTTCGTAGTGTGGGGTTTGAGTGCACCCGGCGGCGAAGGTTAACCGGTCACCCCTGTTTTTTCACTTAGTAGGGTAAATTTTGGTGATTTCATCCGAAAATTTTTATATGTATTGTGCTCGGTCACCCCTGAGATATTTTTCAAAGAGCTATTGAGTCCGTGACTTCGATCACCCCTATTACTTAGGCCAAGCTTCTCCACTGAGTGCACCACCGGTATATGTTGCCGATGGTGGCAGTTTTCAATAAGCAAGAGAAGATGAGTGTAAAAATGGTGCATGTGAAGAGAGGACTAGCCTTCGTAGTCATGGCCATGTTTAGAGTATTTGATTCGTGTATTACTTCATGAAAGTTAGAATGTTGTTTGTACTACTAAAAAGGTGTAGTAATTGATGCCATTTATGCCATTTTCACTTTTTATATGTTGTTCCATTTCTTGCATATGACTTCCACATCTGATTTATTGCTTAAAAGATTTGAATTGAATTAAGGCAATACCTCTACGCTCCAGCTTACGGTAAAATCAAGCGAGACGGGTACGCAAGAAGCTAGGCTAGCTAGTGTTCTAAATATAAAGTTTTACCAATGTGAAACGGGTGTGATATTATGTGATACGTGTCTGATTATCCAAAATCATATCGTGCTCATCAATCAAGCTCTTCTATACCAAAAATATTAATATATTTTATAATCTATAATAAAACGTATTTTGAAGTTGTTAAAAAGGATAAAGTTTAAACTATATTAAAAATACGTAGTTAGAATTGTTATGAGAATTTTAACGGGTAAAATTTAACCTTGTAAGTTTAGTAATTAAACGGGAATCTTAATACTCGTGGGAAAAATGTAATTCTTTTTATTTTTTATAATTTTTGTTCTTGTAATTCTTTTATTTCCGTGCTTAATGTAATTCTTTTCATGCCTTCTTTGGGAAGATTTGTATATTCTATCTTTTCATTTATTAATATGCTTTGGATTTTGTAGCGTGTGCTTTTGGGTTGTTTATGAGATAAGATTATATGATTGTTTATGGCTTCAATGTACGAAAGCGTGGTTAAATAGATGAAGTGTGTGTGCTCAACTAATATCTATAACTATAGTTTATGAATGTTACTATGGATGATTAGATATAAATATTTGATTATATATTATTATTTGTTCCACTTATTTTTATTAATGGTTTTTTAAAAACTAGTTTTAATTGTATTTAGTTTTAATAATAATAATAATAATAATATAACTATCATCATTTGTCATAAATGAAAATTGCATGGTGTTCTTACTCTTAACTGAATTATATTATATTAGGCATCCAATAAAAACATAAACATTGGTTATAAACTTTTGGTATGTAGGTTTGTAACCTTTTACAAATTTTCAAGCCCAGACACAAAAGGTATACCAGATGCCTGAATCCAATCGCTTCCAACGAAACTAGCAACAGTGAACTTTTGGGCGATATTCGGGTCCGTTATCGCTTGGTAATGAGGCCATTTTACCCTATGATCAGTAGACGACCCCGGTCCATAATTCGCACACTCCCCACAATAAACCGTCTTGTTGAAACCCCAACTATCAGCCCATCCAAGCGGGTCCACAAAATCATCAAGAAAAGATTGCATATACACTGTCCGAGCGTACGGAAACCATGGTCTTCCTAGAAAAGCTTTATTGTATTCTCCTATAACGGGCTTAAGATCATCTGCAGGGTGTATTTTACACTTTTGCAACGAATATCCTCCGCTTGAATTATGAAATTTTAGGCCATTAGCCGTCACAACCAACCCTCCTCCGGGATGTGGTTTCCTAAGGGAGATATCGCAGTCTTGGAACATGGCCCGACCGCTGCCGAAAATGAATTCTACAGTTCCAGAAATCTGGCATTCTTTGTAAAATTGTCTGGAACGGTACGTAAATAGTGTGTCTTGGTAGACTTCAAAGGTGCATCGATAGAAGGCTGATCTGTCGGAGCCGGAGAGGAGCGCCACCGCTTGCCCACCGTCTGGTCCAGCCGTGTTCCGGAACGTTAAATATAAACCGAGAAATCTACGACTCCAAACTTCTGCAACCCACATAAGCCATAATTGGTTAATTTATTAAACGTTACTCTAAATAAGAGGAATAAAAAACTATTGAAATTACAACAAAAGGGTCACAAACTTTATTTTATTTATATAATACCCGTAATCAAACCTTAATTTAATTTTTCAATATGAATTTAGTTACATTAGCGATTCTTTTTTTTTAAGTTTAACTTAAACGAAAAGTTTCACAAAATTAATATCCAAATTATAACAAATGAACGTAAACGAATTAAAAATTAAGTAGATAATTCATTTAACGTTTCACTAAAAAATAAACATAACACAACATAAATTAATTAAAATATGTTCAAGTATATTATTGACTTCTTACAATAAATAAACTAAGATCCAAAAAAACACATTCACAATATTAGAAATGAAAATTTTAAACAACCCATGTAATACGATGGATAAAAATATAATAAATAAATAAAAAGGAAATAAAATAATATAATACTTGAATATTTAATATTTACTTTCAATGATTATTAATGCAACTTAAATTGCAGTGTAACAAACTTTTTCTTATGTCCAGTTTTAATTTATTATTCAGATAGAATTAAAATGAATATATATTAAAAGAACAATAAGTGAACGTTTGATCATATGAAGACAAATATTCTTCAATCTTCATGCAGACTTTAAAAGGTTTAATTATATAAAAACAACAATTACTATAAATGTACTTACCAAACGTAGATGACTCCTTCAAGCCACCACCATGCTGGTTACCCGAGATGATTGTGTTACCTATTCCGTCACCATACATAGTAATAAACTTAAACTTAGGTTCTAATGGAATAAAGACTTTTTCTTCGTAGACACCCCTTTTCACGTAAATCACATACCTATGACCATGTCTACGGTATGGCGTGGAGTTTACTGCTTCTTGAACCGTAGTAAAATTTCCCGAGCCATCTTTAGCCACCACAACGTCTGGTTGTATATTCAACGTCAAATTTGGCAACTTATGTTCGTTGATAAAATTCCATTTGTTCAACGATGATGGACTGTTACCCGTGATAACAACACTAATTGCTAGTGAGTTGAGTAGTAGTTCGGTCAAATTGGTAGATATTGCTGATAACGTATTGTTGGTTATGCCAACGCTCTCGAACTCTTTGTCACACACGCTGATGTATATTAAACTATCGCTAATCCACGTGTGGATGTCTTCTGGACTAGGTACTTCGTTGGTGTGGTCAAGGACCGTGTTCAATGTGAACACGATCCCATCAAAGTAGTAAACGCAACTACGCCATGCGCTCTTTCCTGGAGCACTTGGGTAGTCGGCCCCTTTACCTTGGGCTTGTGTCAGGACCACACGTGCTTCATCTATGGCTGCTTGCACGGTTATATCTAAAAACTGGGTTATGGATATGGTAGTGGTGGAGGTGTTACTCACGGCAAGGTAGTGATTGCATGTTTGGTAGTGAGGGGTTTGAGTGCACCACCAGTCTAGGCTACCGGTGGTGGCGGTTTTATCCGAGCAAGAGATAATGAATGTAGTGATGAAGCATATGAGAGAAATAACTAGCTTCATATTCATGGTTGTGTATGTGTTCGGATTGTTTGACTTGTGCATTTCTTGACACCCTATTTATAGAATTGTATTGAAAAGTTAAAAATTTATTTTTAAATAATGACGACGGTATATTACATTCACATTTGCTTTTGTACTCAAATGATTTATATTGAAGTAAATGCACTACTCTTCACTAATTAATATCAAACCAATGGTTTAACAAACCAATAAGTATACCATATACACATATATGTGGGTATGCCTGTAAACGCACTAAACGCTCAGCAAACATACTGTTTGATGTGAAGTTTGTTTATGTACGTTCGTTTAATAAATGAACGAGCATGTACAAGGAATTTCGTTCGATTAGCAAACTAAATGAACACGGACAAAAGTCATGTTCTTTCAATTGTATTCGTGAATGTTCGATAATGTGTTCGTTTACCGTCGTTTACGTCCGTTTAAGTTTATTTATGTTTGTTTATTAAAGGTTTTTATTACTTTTTAATAATTTTTCTAACAAGATATTTAATTAAGAAAAATTATTTAGAAACTTTTAATACTTTTTAATAATTTTATAATGTTCTAAGGACAATCTTGTCATATGTAGAATTTTAATAAAATTGTGAAAGCATGCAATTAAAAATTTGAGTTGGGTAAATATACATTTAAGGGTGGTTTAGAGAAGAGTTGTTCACGAGCCGAGCCGAACCAACCTAAGGTTTGCTCATTGCTTGACTCGTTTACAAATTGAACCAAGCTGATCGGCTCAAAATCGAACTTAGCTAAAATCAATCGGTAATTTTTGAGCACTTTTTAGCGAGTTTATGAGCATTATGTTTTTTTTTTCCTTTTTTCCCTTTGAAATGTTTTATAATTTTAAGTTGTATATAATGTATATGAAAATAAATTATTAGTTTGTAGAAAAACTTGTAGTAGCTTGTAAATTTTTATAAAATTAATGTTTCAAGTTGCATTAATGTATATAAACAATTATAATTAAAAGTAATTACTTATATAATTATGTATGCATAAATAAATAATTTGTTTTTATAATTATTAGAATGTTAAAATATTATATACTAAATATAATTACGTTTTACTTATTAATTATTAAAGTACTTGATGATATTCATTAATTAAAAAATAGTTATATTTAATATTTAATATTGCAATATTTAAAGTTAATTATAAAAACAAATTATATGTTTGTGCATATATAATATAAATTAAAAATATTAGAGTCGAATTCGAGCTAAAATTTTCTTGTTGATTGGCTCATTTACAAATCGAACGGAGCGGAGCAGCTTATTGCAACTGAGCAAAAAAATTGTCACCGACTTAGCGCCTAGTTGGTGTATGTTTTGTAAATATATCAGAGTTGCGGGTTTTTTTTAACAGAAAATTTGTTTATAATAAAACATTAATTTACATTGAAAGTTTACTCGGAAGTTAAATACCCGACCATTTGATTTATGAAACACTGTATCACTGCTATAAGGATTTTAATTAACAAAATTGAGCAATCTTCATGTCATGTTCTTCTAACTTTAATGATGACTCCCAATCCTTGTACGAGCTGCTACACCTTAATTACGTGAAAAGGGGGGGGGGGGGGTGGATATGTCATGATATGCTTATGAAACGTTGCCTGACTCTCAAAAATATTTAACAAATCTGTAAATGTCAATATAGTTTTTTTGAACAGCTCGGTAGGAATGTCTTTTATTCTTAGGATTGTATCACTGTCATATACACACAATTCAAAAGTTCTCCGAGTCACGTAGCCCGTTGGGGAGTTGGTTATGACTACATTTAGCATGCCTGCGTGGTCAATTACGTTTGAATCCAGACACATGTGTAATTGGTATGAGTTGCTTTTATTTTCTATCTTGAATGTTAGAGAGTACGTAATCTCATAATTGTTTAAATAACTCTTTAAGATAAATTGTCAGTTATCTTATCGAGTAAAAAAATTTTGTTTGACTACCTGTAAAAGATTTAACGTATTAACGTTGTAAAAAGATTGAACATATTCACTTTTGTTCTGATCAGTTTTCTGTACTGATTTTTGTCTGTGCGCTACCCCGGACCTATCGTACAAGAATAACTTTTGTAAATATCTAGAGAGAATGATCTAGATCGAATGTCCGTGCATAACTTTTGTAAATATCTAGATCGAATGATCTAGCTTTAGACCTTTGTCTATGCGCTACCCCGGACCTATCGTGCGAGAATAACTGTTATGAAAAACATCTATTTATGTTTATTCTTTAAGAAGAAATATCAAATTTATCATAGCCCTTGTATGTAAAACTTTATGTTTCTTAATTATAAATAAATATTATTTTGACTATAACCTTTGTATTATAAAAAGCTATGTATAATTAAAATTGTTCAAGGTTTAGGCGATGCCCCCGACTATGGTCTAAGCCATTAATAAAATAAGTTAAGTGGAACCCCTACCTTATCACTGGTACTTGGAGTCAACAAATTAAGATCAATTGGACAATACTTCTACACTACATGGATATTAAACCGTCGAAACTTCGGGGCTCGGTTCGTTGGCATGATTCACGAGGTTGTGTGTGTGTGTGTGTGTGTGTGTGTGAAAGATGTGTTTGGGATGAAAGGGAATCACCCTAATCCCCCTTTTATAGGCAGATTTCTCACTCCGTCGCGTGGATAAGGCCATCGCGTAGTATGACACCACCCAAAATGTCGGGTATTTTATAGTCCCTCGCATATTGCGATGGATTTGAGAGTTGTACATCGCGATGCGCTATGGATAACTAGATTTGATTTTTCTCGTTTTTTTTGTGTTGGTTTTCATCGTATGGATTCAGGGTGTTGATTTTTAATTGTTACATGAATATTTTGGTCCTATAACTTTTCAAAGTTGACAAAATTTACCCAAAAGTTTCATGATGCTACGGCAAGTATTTTCCAAGCGAGCGGCGAGCGAGTTTGAGCGACGAGCAGTTTGGACAACCCTAGTTTAGAGGGAGAAATATGCAATTGTCCCCAACTATGGAACAAATATATATATATATATATATGACTATTATGTGATTAATTTATATGTAACATCCAACTTTTTGTTAAATAATAAATGGCAGAAAGTTTTGTTATTAACTGTGTGTCGTTAAGTTAGTCGTGTGTTAAGTGTTTGGATTTGGAATTTTGAGTGGGTTGTGGGGCCCATGGCCCCCTATATAAGCCTAACCTCGGCACCCTTTTATCATTTTGTACCTTTCACCGCACACACACACACTCAAAAACACACACACTTTCTCTCTACATTCCGGATCCAAATACGTGTAAAAAGAGGAAGAATCTCGTGTGTAGACATCATCAAATAACAAGAATCACGTACAGATCTACGTATTGTCAGGATATGAACTCGAACCCGAAGCAAAATGTAGGTTTCGGTTTAAATGGTTTAAGTTTTATTGTTAGAATCGGCATGTAAACAGATATAATGATAGATCGGGTTGTAAAATGTAAGAAAAATATAAACTTGGTAAGTTATAACCTCTCGGGTGCACTTTAAAATAAAAATGTGGCGTTTGGACTTTGAGAGATGGGTTCAGGATCAGGTGCATGGGGTCAGAATGTGTCGAAAGTTGAGAAAGAGTAAAAATAAATAAAAAATCAGGTCCTGAGGAAGAGCCACGAAGTAAAATGGCTTTAAAATGGTAAAAACGAGGAAAAGAAGGCATTTCGCTTCGCTCGGCCTTGAGAAGCGAAACAGGCATTTTGCTTCGCTTAGCCATGAGAAGTGAAACAGGCATTTCGCTTCGCTCAGCCTTGAGAAGCGAAATAGGTTATGCGAAGCGAAATTCTATGCGAAATTCCTCCCATGCGAAATTGTTTAAGTTGTTATTAAAATGTGACCCAATTCATTTTCTTATGCGTTTTTGTTAAAATACCTAGCTCAACCCCAGCCAGGGGCTCTGCCCCTTGGACCCTGCTAGGGGCTGCCGCCCTTAGACCCCTCTACCAGGGGCGCTGCCCCCGTACCCCCGTTAGTTGAGAGTTTCATTAACTTAGATGTAGGAAGTAGTAGTAATGGATAATTGACACGCGTAATGTATTGTACAGTTAGTCGTGCACAACTAAAGAAGGACATTACCATTAACGGCGAGAGAAACCGACTCCAGGTGAGTTCTAGCTCCATTTCCTGGTTATGTTTTCGGGGCTGTGTGCATACTCCTATGTGGCAGTTAAAATGCTTATCTTAAGTGATAGGTATATGATACATGTATGATCATGCATTGAATGTTATTACTATATGATGGTTATGTGAATGAATGTGTATGTAAATATTATATGCATAAGACAAGTAAAGTATGCGCTTATGATAGGGACCAGACCCTCATAATATCTGAGATGATAGGGACCAGACCCTTATAATATCTGAGATGATAGGGACCAGACCCTCCTAATATCTGAGATGATAGGGACCAGACCCTTATAATATCTGAAATGATAGGGACCAGACCCTTATAATATCTGAGATGTTAGGGACCAGACCCTTATAATATCTGAGATGTTTAAGATAGAATAGCTTATGGTATACCATAGGGTTTTATGAAAGAAAGTATGTAAGTACGTATGCATGTATATAAAGTATGTGTGAAAGAAGTAATAGCAAAGTAAGGTATGAATACGTATCTTCGGACGCGTATGAGTAAGGATAGGAATGTATTGTATGTTAAATTGATTAACTAGAACTCACTCAGCGTAGCTGACTTTTAGTATGCACGCAGGCAGATAGGTTGAGGCAGCTGGCTTAAGGAGGGACACATGGCACGCGCTAAAGGGACTGGCATCTATGAAGAAGTGTCATGATTATTTTATGTTATGTTATGAAAAGACAATTTGTATGTTAAGACGAAAATGAATGTTTGTAATGTGATGTTTGAAGTTTTAAATTATTCCGCAAAAGTTTAAATTAACTCTGATTTTAGAACTGTGTTATGAGTAAATCCAACATTAAAGTAGGGTTACCGGAAACGGGCCCTTACATTATATGTAAATTTAAAGTATGATTATGAATGTTAAATAAAACACCAACAAAAAGACTTTGTAGCCGGACCAAAGAGTTGACGGTGGTCATTCTCATTTAGCCAAATCAAATGAAAGATCGTTTGTCTTCATTTGTGTTTGTTCATGAACCTTTTATGAACAAGTTCATTTTCTTAATGAACAAACACGAACAAGAGGTTCCATTAGGTTACCTATTTGTGAAATGTTCGTTTGTCTAATAAAAGCTTAAGGAACAAACGTAAGCAAGACCTTGTTCGATTCAATTTGTCTCCTGCCCTAGCCACAGGTATACTCGATACCAATACCCAACTGGTTTTGGGTTGAGTTGTGATGGTTTTATTTGAGTTTTTAAGATTGTGGTCATTTATTTTTGGAATATTGGTTTTAAATAACCCCAACTATGGTATATTGGTAAATATCAGTTCCAACTTTACACTTTCCTGTTAACCGTCCCTACTATTGATGTATTTGTTTTTAACGGGCCGCGACTAACGGATGTTAACTCCGTTAGTGATTTGCTGACGTGGACCTTCTTCTCCGGCCGGAAACCTGCAACTTGCCTCCATTCTCCCTAGTATCGTCACACCGTCTCCCTCCCTCTTCAAAAGACATCGGAAATTAGAAAATGAAGTAGATTTCATCTTCTTTCATGGCCAATTCCTATATACCAAACCCGATTTTATTTTCAAAAATTTGAAATCAATGTTACAAGATTTACAAAATAAGCATAGGGCTTTTGTTAAGAGGATAAAAACGAGTTGAATGATGTGTCAATTACCTCGAATGGTGCACGATTGACGAGGGTGGACTTCGCCGAATACAACAACGGCGGCACATCGGTTAGGTTTCGAATGAGGGGAAAGATAGAGAGAGATGGTGTAACGATATTAGGGAGAATGGAGACGAGTTGCAGGTTTCCGGCAAGTTTCCGGCCGGAGAAGAAGGTCCACGTCAGCAAATCACTAACGGAGTTAACATCCGTTAGTCGTGGCCCGTTAAAAACAAATACATCAATAGTTGAGACGGTCAGCAGACAAGTGTAAAGTTGAGACTGATATTTACCAATAGGCCATAGTTGGGATTATTTAAAACCAATATTCCTTTATTTTTAAATTAGGTTTTGTGTTCTTACTTCTTAATGCTCATGTTTAATTTCACCAACGTTTCAACCTCAATCTTTGGGCTAATTTGTATCTTCAATCTTTCCATTTATTAAAAATCTTTATTGCTTGTATTTTGTTACGTATCAAATGACTCTTATACATCTACAATGATGTGAACACAAATATGATTGTGGCAGAATAGATAAAGTATGCGTGTTGCCATGTTTGGGATTGAGTTTAAAAACACTTTATTGACTTATTGGTCTTTTAAAAAGTAATAAGTTAAATTTGCTAATGTATTATTTAAATTTTGTTGTTTAAGAGATTTATATAAAAAAATAATAAAAACATACACAACGTATTACTAAAACTTAAATAGTGCCACGATTTAAGTCAAGACTCCGAGTATCTCTAGACTCTGTAAATTTTATAGATTATGAATAACTAAAATGTGGAATTATTTTTTCATTCTTTGTATTATCCTATATAACATAAACAAACGAGAATAGTTGTAATTCTTGATTAGGTTACGTGACACTTCGTTGTTGGATGATGAATGATGATACAATAAGGTTATATATATTGTAGCTTTGACCCGATTTTTTGAAACTTACTTGCATAATTGTTGCTGTTTACTCAATCGTTACACTTTTGATAATCGACACTAACTAATATTAACAAATATAAACTATTGGTCGCTAAACTGCAACGACATTTATGAAAATTTTAATAGTTTCATTACAAGTTCAAAATAGGATAAAAAAGGAAGTACAAAACACCCCCTTATAATCCTATATATTATTATAATTGTAATGCATATTACAATGATGGTGGCGGATGACCAATTATAGCAACAGTAATAGCTGCTGAGTTAAGTAGTAGTTCGGTTAAATTGGTAGTTATAACCGGTGACATGGTTATATTGGCGGCCTCAAACTCATACTCACACATGTCAATGTCTGTTAAACCAGCACTAATCGACGTGTTGATGTCTTCTGGGCTAGATACATCATGGGGGTCTTCGAGGATCTCATTCAAGTCGAACACGGCATTATCAAAGTAGCCAACGCATGTATGCCATAAGCTCTTTTCTGGATCCTTTGGGTAGCCAGCCTCGATACCTTTGGCTCGTTTTAGGACCAGACGTCATTCGTCTATGTCTGCATGCACAGTCATATATAGGAACTGGTTTATGGATATGGCAGCGGTGGAAGTGTTTCTCTCGGTAATGTAGTGATGGCATGTTTGGTAGTGTGGGGTTTGAGTGCACCACCAGTCTATGGTACCGGTGGTGGTGGGTTCGGACGAGCAAGAGAAGATAAATATAATGATGAAGCATAGAGTAATAACTAGCTTCATGTTTGTGTGTTCAGATTGTTTAATTTGTGTATTTCTTGAAACCCTATTTATAGAATAGCCTTATAAAGTCATTAATGACAAACATCGTTTTGACTTTTATATATTTTTCGTGCTACATCCGCATTTGCTTTTTTTGATTTATATTAAGCAATACTCTTCGCCAACTAATATCATACCCACTGGTTTTAACAAACCAGTGGGTATGTCATATACATATAACATATATTAAAACTAGCGGTTTTAATAAACAAGTGGGTATACCATATATACATATAACATATATTTGTGGGTAGGTCTATAAACTTTTGCGAATTTACTATTCGTTTATGTACATTAGTTTAATAAATAAACAAGAAATTTCATTTGATTAACAAAATGAACAAACACGAATAGAGGTCATCATGTTCTTTCAACTGTTTGGGAACATTCGATAGTATGTCCGTTTACCTTTGTTTACGTCCGTTTAAGTTTGTTTGTTAATGACTTTTATTATTTTTTATTAATTTTTCTGATCAAATTTAAGTCAAATTATTTAGAATTTTTAATAGATATTAATAATTTTATAATCCTTTGCCAACTAATATTGAAGTAAATGCAATATTCTTGGCCAACTAATATCAAATCAATGGGTATACCATATACATATAGTCTTGGGTAGGCCTATAAACGAGCCGAACATTCGGAAAACGGACTGTGGTGTGAAGTGTTCTATGTGAAGTTCGTTTAATAAATGAACGATCATTAACAAGGAATTTCGTTCACTTAACAAAATGAATGAACACGAATTGAGATCATGTTCTTTAGTTTTGTTCGTAAATGTTTGATAATGTGTTCGTTTACCTTCATTTATGCCCGTTTAAGTTTGTTCATTAAAGGTTTTTAATAACTTTTTTAATCATATTAAAGTATGTAGAATTTTAATAAAAATGGGAAAGTATGAGATTAAAAGTTCGAGTTAAGTAAATATGCATTTAAAGGATGGTGTACTAGTTATGTTTGTTGCTTCAATAACGTATACTAGTTAATTTTTTTTTAGTGTTATATGAGTGTTACTATGGATGATTGGATAACAGATATATTTTATATTTTATATATTATTTTTTCCTCTAATTATTATTCCTGCTTGTTAAAAAACTAGTGTTTAGCTAACTAGCTAAGTGTGTTAATAACAATAACAACGATAATAATAAAACACAACAAAAGGATGATAACTAAGATGCGTTTTTTTCTACCAAACTGAGTTATATTTTAGGTGTTCAATAAAAACATAATCGATCTAATTTATAAACTTTTGGGATGTAGGTTTCTAACATTTTACTAATTTTCAAGCCCGGGTACAAAAGACATACCAGATATAGGAAGCCATTCGTTCCTAGCAATGAACTCAGCAACAGTGAATTGTTAAGCGATATTTGGATTAATTACCACATGATAACCTTGCCATTTAATTTAACCCTATGATCTTTGGATCAATTACCACATGATAACCTTGCCATTTATTTTTTATTTTGGTTTCATTTCGGTTTTTGGTTTTTGTTCAGTTTAGTTTTTATAAAGTTGTTTCGTTTCAGTTTCGTTTTGGTTCAATTTTGTTACGTTTTTTTTAGTTTCATTTTAGATAGATTTAACTTTATTCAGTTTTTCGTTTTGGTTTTACGGTTTTTGTTTTTGGTTCGGTTTCAGATTTATCGGTTTTAGTTTAACAGTTTTATTTCAGTTTTTTTTTAGTTTTATTGGTATTTGGTTTTATTTAGGTTTTCGGTTTTGGTTTTGTTTTAGTTTTTTTATATTAAAAAAGAACTTGGCGTTTGAAATTATATATATATGTTTACTTAACGATTTCTATATTTCCGTCTATGTTGTACACGGGTTAATAAGTACTTATATATATTTAACAACATTAACAAACGAGAATAGTTGTAATTCATGGTTAGGCCACGTGACACTTAGTTAATGGATGATGATATGGTAAGGTTTTATCTAGTTTTGCTCCCATTTTTTGAAACCTACTTGCATAATTGTTACTGTTTACTCAATCGTCACACTTTTGACAATCAACACCAACTAATATTAACAAATATAAACTATTGGTCGATAAACTGCAACGACATTTATGAAAATTTTAATAGTTTCATAACATACTATTAAAAAATTAGCCTAAAGCAACCTTTATTTTACAAATAAAAAACTACATTAGGTGAAGTTGCATTAGACCTAATGCAACATTTTTGTTAGATAATGCAACTGTTTTTACAAATGCAACATTTTAAAAATGTTGCATTTGAAAGAAACAGTTGCGTTATCTGATAAAAAGGTTGCATTAGGTCTAATACAACTTTACCTAATGCGGCTTTTTTTTTAAAAAAAAAAGGTTGCCTTAGGCCAATTTTTTGTAGTCGAAATAGGATAAGAAAGGAAGTACAAAACACCCCCTTAATTATAATCCTATATATTATTATAATTATAATGCATATTAAATTACGGTGGCGGATTGCCACCCATGATAGCAACACTAATAACTAACGAGTTAAGTGGTAGTTCGGTTAAATTGGTAGTTATAACCGGTGGCATGGTTATATTGGCGGTCTCAAACTCTTTCTCACACATGCTAACGCTTGTTAAACTATCACTAATCCACGTGTAGATGTCATCTGGACTAGGTACTTCGTAGTCGTAGTCAAGGATGTCGTTCAATGTGAACACGGCATTATCAAAGTAGTCAACGCCACTATGCCATAAGCTCTTTTCTGGATCCTTTGGGTAGTTGGCCTTGATACCTTGGGCTTTTTTTAGGACCACACGTGCTTCGTCTATGTCTGCTTGCACAGTCATATCTAGGAACTGGTTTATGGATATGGCAGCGGTGGAGGTGTTTGTCTCAGTAATGTAGTGATGGCATGTTTGGTAGTGTGGGGTTTGAGTGCACCACCAGTCTATGGTACCGGTGGTGGTGGTGGTGGTGGTTTTGGACGCAAGAGAAGATTAATGTAATGATGAAGCATAGAGTAATAACTTGCTTCGTGTTCATGGTTGTGTGTGTTCGAATTGTTTGTTTTGTGTATTTCTTGACACCCTATTTATAGAATAGCATTATAAAGTCATTAATGGCAAACAACGTTGTGAGTCTTTTGACTTTTACATCTTTTGCGTGTTACATTCGCATTTGCTTTTTTTGATTTATATTGAACTAAACGCAATACTCTTCGCCAACTAATATCATACACACCGGTTTTAACAAACCAGTGGGTATACCATATACATGTAACGTATATCTTAAACCGGTGGTTTTAACAAACTAGTGTGGCAATATACATATAACATATATTTGTGGGTAGGCCTATAAGCATTCGGGAACTTACTATTCGTTTATGTATATCAATATAATAAATGAACGAAAACGAACAAGAAATTTCACTCGATTAACAAAATGAACGAACACGAATAGAGGTCATGATGTTCTTTCAACTATTTATGAACGTTTGATAATGTGTTCCTTTACCTTTGTTTACGTCCGTGTAAGTTTGTTTATGTTTGTTCGTTAATGACTTTTATTACTTTTCATTAATTTTTCTGATCAAATTTAACCCGGCAACGGTCGATGGGATGTTGAACACGACGGTGGTGACGACCATGGTGGTTAGATAGGTTGAAGACGATGGTGGCCGGAAAAGATTTGTTGATAAAAAGAAAGCAAAATAATGTATATGAAGCTGTGGGATGCA